>NW_020270975.1:2421254-2449586 GCF_002803265.2 Melanaphis sacchari | reverse complement strand
GCACACCTACATATAAACAAATATACACCGTTTCGAAACGAAACCCACAAACAATTACACCCGGTTTGAACGCAAACCCACAAACATTGTACCCGGTTTGAACGCAAAACCCATATCCTATAATAATTTATCCATTTTTACTTTACACACCTACATATAAACAAATATACACCGTTTCGAAACGAAACCACAACAATTACACCCGGTTTGAACGCAAAACCCAGAGTCTTTACTAATTTATCCTATTTATACTTTACAACCTTACATTATAAACAATATACACCGTTGAAACGAAACCCACAAACAAATACCCCGGGGGGTAATTGTTATTGGGTTTAGTTTCTGAAACCGGGTACAATTTGCGATTATTGTCGGGTAAGATGTTGTGTAAGTGGGTTTCAGGTTATGGGATAGGGTAACATTTTTTGCGGGTTACCCATTTTTACTCCCTGAATTATGAAATGATGTGACGGAACTAAAATATAATGTAGAAATTATGAATTATAATAATAAAAGTAATTTTATTTTGTTTGATTATAAAATATAAATTTACATAGCCAACAATATTATCGTATTTAAATGCATACATCACAATTTTTTGTGTTCGTGTTTTATACCTTATAAAAATAAAAAATGTTATTGAAAATAAAAGTAGGTAGTTATACGTTACATAAAATATGATAGCCTTTCTCCAGTAACTATTATTTAAATTCAACACTTCTCTAACTCTTAAACTAACCTTATATATAAATATAATATGGGTGTGTATTAATGCATTATAATATATAACGATAGGTATTAATACTCTAAAACAGCGGTTCACAACCCATAAGTCACGAAACAGCGTGGTACTGGGCCGTGAATCATATATAATATTAACATTACTAAGGTACGTATATATTACACATATATTTTTTTATACAATTAACGCTATCGAACATTTGAATACAGTTCGTTTATTAATAATAGGTACTTATTATATTAACCTAAACTGTTATTGGTCATTTTTATTTTATTTTACAGTGCATTGTGTGAATTGTGTGCAGGTTGCCTAAAATTGCATTGAGAAACTTGATGGGCTTTAAAAACACATAGTGACACACGCTACGCATCTAAATATATAATGCAGTTCATTCATTATATTGTCAATTTGAGTAAGTGGCCTTACATAAAATATCTACCAATCTAATTTTTTGTGACTGGGTAGCTACAGCAGAAATCATATTAAAACAACCTGATTTGCAATTTTGTTTATTTTTTAATCATTTGGGATAAGATATTGAATCAAATTGATCTGCTAACAAATTATTAACAATGAAATACTACAAAGTTCTTAATAATATGATAGCTGATGTGAAATGTTTTAAAAAAATATCTGTTATTTCTGATGATTTTGAATTCCTTTCCGGTCAACACTATTTGCAACACCTGCAGTTGAAATATTAAAGAAATGTGCAGCTAACTTAGCAAAAAAACAGTGAAAATATAGACCGAGAAATCTTTTAAATATCAAGCAAAAGAAATATTACAAGATGTACAAAAGGCAACTTTTTAAATATTTTAAATGCAATAAAATCATATGAAGTTGATTCAACTTATCAAAACTTGGTAATTACTAATTGCATATACCTATATCGTATCTATTACCATGTCTGTTACTTTCGCAACCGGAGAACGTTCCTTTAGTAAATTAAAATGAACTAAAACATACTTATGATCAACCATATCCCAAGAAAGATTAACTAACTCGGCAATACTATCGTTTGAAAATGAAATAACATTATCGATTTTGAAGAATATATAGAAGATTTTGCTTCAATCAAGTCAGGGAAGATGAAATTTTGAATCATATATTACAATTTATAATTTTAAATAAACTATACTTGAATAACAAATATTAATTTGTAGTATTTGTTTTTTATTATTATAAAATTACAGTATTGCACCATTTACTAATATTTAAGTTACTATATTATTTTTACAAAAATGTTTAAAAATGTATAATAAAATATCAATACGATAACATTAAAAAAAAAAGAAGAAAAAGATTAAATAATAAATTAATAGAGGGGTGAATATTTTTAATTTTGCTCCAGTCGCCAAATTATGACGGAACAACTCTGGTCCGCACAACTAAAAGGGTTGAGAACCGCTATTCTATATAATGTATAAATTAATAATAGGTAAATATAGTTGTCTATGATATAATAATATTATATTGTAAATATTTATTTTAGACAGATAGCTAACAAAAACTTTATCTATATACCAATAATATAATATAATTTAGTTCACTAATATAAAAACCTAGAAATAAAAATAAGATTTGCACTGTTTCACGATCTTCAGCACTACATTGCACATTATAGCATATCAAATATCGAAAAAAATCGGCGTGTTGCCGGCCGGCGATAATCGAAATTTTGGACGATAAAGTGAATGGCAATGCGTAAGGGAACGACAATAAAATAAAATAATATTACTCGTAGATATTATGCGCTATGAATAATACGGGGATGGCGCGTTACGAACAATTTCATTTTTAATCCAATCTATTAAATCGCCGAAATCCTCTAGTCACTAAATTATCATCTGCCACAATCGCAGGTGATCTATCCGTACATTTATTAAATACGCGTAAAGCCTAAATATATTATTTTATCTTACCGACTTTATAACTACAATTAATTCTAAAAATAATTTAATAAGTCAATATACCTTTACTTGAACATACAATTATCTTACTTGGATTAGATACATACCTAGTTGGCTATGCTGTCTAAACTTATATAAAAATAATTTCTTACCTTCGTGTGGACCCACAGTAGCTTTTTTATAGAGTACATTCAACTGCTATCAAGTAACATTGAGTTATAGGTATACACTATACATACTCCTGAAACTATTTCGGATCTGTGTTTTGATGAATAGGAACCGTTGCCGTTGATTATTTAAAACTGCATTCATTGTTGATGTATGTTGAAGCTAAAACGGTGTTATGATTAACAATAAAAAGAACAAAAATAAATAAAGAAAGTTAACAATAATTGCAGACAACTTTTAGAAATTACAAATAAGAATAGTAGGTAGGTAATCAAAAAAACATAAATATTGAAAATAAAAACTGATGTCTATTATAGAAATGTTTTTCGAACTATATTGAAACAATAATAACTAATAAGAAACAAACAGTTTATTGATTCCTTATATTTATTGAAAGAAAATGAATAGGTAACTAACGTAATTCAGCCAGCATATTTTATTTACATTTATTACAAATTACAATATAAAATATGAATAAATAGTTTTCGTTATATATTTACTGGCTATTATATTTGTAGCCAACACAATAGTAAAAAATAATACTATTATACGGAATACCTGACCTTCACCAATTATAAAATACATGTGGATGACAGTATGACACTGGTGATTTAATCAAAATTAAAAAAATTCTATACTTTTTTATATTTACATTATTGTGAAATCAATAAATTCATAGCTCTGCCTAGAATTTAATAAGTTTCTATTAATTATTTAATAATCGATGATATGGAATAAATAATTGTAATTTTTTAATTATTATTATAATTTTACATATCTATGTTCAGTGGCGAAACGAACCTAAAATAACCCGTAAGTAAACTAAAATTTACACACCCACCCACTCATTTACCAACTAGGTATACATATCTTATACTTAAAATATTTTTTTTCAATTAATGTTTTTACCAATAAAATTATGTAGGTAAATTTATGTACTGTTCATATTATTGTATATTATTATTATTATTATTTTTGCTGAAAAAACTAAAGAAAGTAAAATATAATGATGAAATAATTACATTTTATAAGACTAAGAAGTTTCTTTATTCGTATAATAGTATAAGTATATTTTATTAACATATTTTAACAGTAACCTAGATAGTAACACAGTAATATTATATCAACTAAAAACAAAGTTAAAAATATGAAATTAATTATTTATACGCATTAACTGTTTATTTAAAACACCTGAAGTCATAGCAAACTTATCTATGGTATAATATATGAATTTATTCATTAGTTCTATTAATGCCGTCTGTCGTTACTGCCAATTGTCATAACTCATAACTCACGATACACCTATTTATACACATAAATTGTAATAAATACTAGTATTAGTGGTACTGATATTTAGTTATTGTTTGTCACTTTCATATTGGCACCCACACACCCCTAAATCTAAAAAAAAAAATCGAAAAGCAACCGCTTCTCAAACACCACGTTCGTTTCGCCACTGCCTATATGTTTGTATTTTATTCGAAACCGAAAGTTTCTAGCATCTCTTCTCCCATAAACAACTCTAAGTAAGGATTTAGTCCTGCTGACAATCGCATGTATTCGACTACGGTCTACGAGTGAATAATAAAGTATACTTATTACTTATTAGTTTATTACTCATAAAATTCCATCAACTCTTTTAAACAATTATTATCATTAAAAGTTAAGAGTGTTAAGACATAACACTAACATCATATTATAATATTGTCTTCTTAGAATCTTAGATAATTATATGTATATATAAACGGCACAGTGGAAGCAACCAGGGCTGGATTAGATTGGCGAGTTACCGAGTAAGACTAGGTGGGCCACTTTAAATATGGGCTGGGTAATGAGAGTTGGTCATAATTTTTTTTCTTCTTATGCATGCCAATGACAAATTAGTACAAATATCGGTAGAAAATATAAGTGAACCTAATTATTAAACCGTACGGCAACTGTATAGTTGTAAGTTGTAACCAAACGTTAAAAGTCTTACAACGCGGTATAGACCGACACCATTGCTAATCCGGCGTTGGAAGCAACGGGTTTTTACTATCTAGTTTAATCTATTAAACATTAAATTATTAAAAAAAATCAAAATAATGTACTCGTATTATTCGAATCAATACGTCTATCGATTTTAATGGCGTATGACGCCTGTTATTAACATATAATGTAACGCATTATTTTAAGTTATTAATGTACCTCTATGTGGTTGTGTAAGAGCATACATGTGTAGTACCTATATGTAAGTACACAACGGCCATTGTTACCGCAGTCCGCAGGGTTAACAGAGAGTTTTGCTTTGGAGAATAAACATATTTTTAGGAGCTCGTATCACTGTTATACTGACAAGAATTGTATAATTTCTAATATTTTAAGGGTAAACATAATATTTTGTGTCCACTTTCATTATGCCACTGATTATAGTACAAGTGACTTTTCGCATTAAAATTATGTATCATTCGATCAAAATTAAACATTCTTATTTTAAATTCAATATTTTTTTTTAATTACTCATGTCATTGTACACATTTATAAAAACTAATTAAAAAATATCGAAAACACATTTTCAAGATTAGTGAAAACACTATTTGTTACACCCATGTGCACGCTATGAAGTAGGTACCTACCTAGATGTTAGAATAAGTAATTCATTTATCTGTTATTAAATAAATTATTTAAAAATATTCAATTTAGTTTTGCCAGCCTTGGTGAATATTATACTTTACAATATTTTATCATTTATTAAATTATTAATATTCACTTACAGTATCATTTTTTGGTATGAATGGATTCATGGTAATAAAAGCTTAAAATTAGGTAGTTTAAATGTATTGAAAATTGCATAGTTGATCGATGATTGTTGCAAGTGGGAGTATTAATACAATTATTATTTTTTATTCCTTGTTTTAATATTCTCTACTCAATCACTTACATTTAGTAATAGTGGATACCTATCAAATTTAATATAAGTATTTGTTTCTAAAGACTTCAACTAAGAAGCATAGTAGAAATCACTGTTTGTTATTTATATCATGGGTTATGGCAAAAATAGTATTTATAGAATAAAAATTTTACAGTAAGTTAAATGTAATACATTTTTATAAGTTAATAGTTTATTACCCCACTCACTCATCATTAATTTACTGTCTTACAGATCCGATCACTAGAGATCTACCAACGATATTGATTGTCTTCAAAAAAACAGTGTTTACCATACTATAGCTGATGTGATATGGATCACTTCACATTTTTAATTGTATAAGTTACATTAAGAGAACACAAAATATCAGTTATTTACCCTCTATTTAAGAGGTTTAGTATAGGTAATTTTAATAACATTTTGAGAAAAATTACTAAGTTTAATCTTAAATATAAATATTTAAACACTAATTCAAAGTATTTTAAAAGTGGTCCCATGTCTATTCTTTAAATAGTTGTTATAAGGAGGTTATATAAATAATAGTTTTAAACAGGACAACTTATGTGTACATTATTTACAGAAGACTTACTAAATTTTTATACTGAATACTTGAATAGAAATAAAAATAATAAATAATTATTACTTTTAAGTTAACAAAAAAATAAAAATATTACGATATGTGTACATTTCTACTAGATGAGTATATATGAAAATAAATTATTAAGACTATTATGATTATTATTTTAGTGTTCTCTCCAAGAATATATTTTTGGATAAATTACAAGAGGTAAAGCATCTGTTTAAATTTAAATTTTTCTTAAATTTTTATTAAAATTAGTTATATTAAACCCTTTAAAAAGTGTGTATTGTCTTGTTTTTGAAAAAAAGATAAATTAATTGATGAAAACTATGTTGTTAAGATACAAAAATTAATTACAAATTTAGTACCTATTGTAGTAGTACACTATTGCAATAATATATCGATGAATCTAAGATAGCTTTTTATTTTAAACTTTTAAATATTAAGACTTAAGATAAGATTTTAGTAGAACTCGCATCATATTTGTGGTGCATTTTACAATAATTTAACCTTAATATTTTTTAATAAAAAAATATTTTATGTAAACATATTTAAATCAAGTCTATAAAATTTAAAAAAAAACATAAAAGTGTATAAATTAAGAAGTACAACATTTTAAAGCTAGTTTCCAGATAAGTGACCAACTGGGAATTTCAGTCATATCTTAATCTTCAAGATAAATAGTATTTGGCTGTATTTCTTCTAATATATAAAAAAAAATGTTAGAGCATCTTTTAAATTTTTTAAAACAATGAGCGTTTGTTGTTAAATTAATGTAATATTTTCTGGTGTAAAAATAAATAAATAAATAAAATTACACAATTGGTTTGAGAAAACATTTATTATCACCATAATAGTATTTGTCAAGAAATTATAAATTTATGTTAAAAGAAAGATATTATAAACAATACTTGACCAAACACACAATATTGTTATTAATATATTATTGATAAAATGGCACGAATACAAATGACAAATATTTGGAAGTTGACAAGTAAAATATTTATCCATAACAATATTATCAACTATAAATTAGTTGAATAAATTAACACCATTTGACATTGTACCAATATGATAATGAGTAACACAAAACTAAGCGGGCAAGAGATCGAAATCGTCGCTGACTAGAACCATCGGCACATGCTCTTCATCAATATTGGGTTCTGAGCTATAGGTACATAATTGTAATTCCTTTAACTTCCATCCCCAGTCCATCTTTTGTACAGCGTGTAAACTTTCTGCCTCATTGTGATGTCTTAGTAACATTGATTCCTTTAATGATCATAAAATATGATTATAAAATCATTTATAAACAGTTATAATTTATGAAATTATTACTTTAATTTTTTCCCATTTGTCATCTACATCCTGTAGCCATGACAAAAAAAGACGACCATTGTAACGGGATCTTGCATGTCTATCTTTCTCTTCTTCTTGCTCAGGTGTCATAATGTTATATACTTCATCGTCCTTGAGAATAGTACATGCAGAAAATGGTAGAAGCTGATTAGCTAATGCACGAGCTGCACGCCCGTGAACCCTAAGTATCTCTTGTTCAACACTCAACACCAATTTTTCTTTTTCTACTATGTGCTAAACAAATCATAAAATTATGGTTGTTACTATATAAATATTATTGTATATATATATATTTTTTTTTTTTTTTAAATAAAGCCAACTGGACAAACCTGTACACGAAGTCTTTGTCTCTCCTTCTCTTGTTCAACAAACAGCTTTTTTAACTGTTCGTGTAAATTGGCTGGCGATGGGGTTTGTGTATTTACTACACGGCTATTAGAATTACCAGCCAAAACATATGTGCATCTGTTCATTAGATAATCTTTAAATCCAGATGGTGGTTTTGGTTGTACAGGAAACAAATTCTTACGTCTCTTATCAATCTACAAAAAATTAATAAAGTATAACAATAATGTATAAAAATAAAAACAGCAATTGAGAATATTATTATTTAACCAACTTACTTGTTTTCTAATGTTTAAAAACATTTGATAGCAATTGGTAACTGGAGCAGGTTCACTGGTTGTGCCGGACGGATTAGTTTCTACAGTAGTAACATTAGCAGCAGATGAAGTATCACTAGTTTCGGATTCAGTACGGCTAGCTTTTAATTTGCGTCGTCTAGGATGTAGCTCTATGCCTGACAGTTCAGCAGTTGCAGTAGATTCAGACGTTGTAGTTGCAGTAGCTGCAGCAGTAGTAGTTGCCTGTTTGTCATCTCCAGAAACGACTGTTGATACATTTTCAGTCTTTTCTGAATGTGTAGCAGACGGTGAAGGGTTACTTGATCCTGCATCTACTGTGACAGCAGCTGGTGATGTAGTTTGAGCCAACTGTTCATCAGGAACAATTGGAGAAGTACCACGACTTGGTGCACCGCTACTGTTACTGCCGCATCTATTAGACGACCGTAATACTCTAGTTTGTGGAGACTTTTGCTCTTCTACAACTATTGTATCAGAAGTTGCTTTCTGAGGAGACTTAGGTGAGTTAGGCTGATTTGATGCCGGTGGTGATTCTTCAGATGGTACAACATATGGTAATGCTGTATGATGATGTGATCGATTACCATTCTTGCCATTTGTTCTTGTACCTGTATCTGCATCAGTAGTAGGTATCACAATTTTTAATGGGGGTACTTTAGGGCCACCTCCAGGACTGTCAGCATTAGAAGGTCCGGAACCACCAGATTTGTCCTCATCACTATCAGGTTTAGGACTAGAAGCCTCATTTTTACCTAAAAAAAATATATATTAATAATTTTCATCTAATAAAATAGGGATCAGAGTTAAATTAAATACTGTTTTTTTAGTTTTGGGTTCCAAAAATCAATAGTTTAATCTAATGCAACAATAACATATTAAATCACATTATATATTATATTATAAATAATTAAATCCAAATACCCATATCTTTCTAGATCTGAAACATCTTTTAAGATTTCTAAATACCTTCTACAAATCAATAAATACTACATAGTATTGTATACTTATTCATTATTTTAATTTAAAGCACTATATTATGTTCAAAATATAATACATTTTATTATGGAAAATATGATAATGATAGTTACTAAAGATCAGATTTGTATTTGCTTTTTTTTTCTTTAGCTCAAAATTTCTATAATTTGTTTTATTTAACTTTTTTTTTAATTTGTTCAGCACTTATCTACTGTAAAAAATTGAATTGACACTATTTAAAACATAATGTAATTTTTAATTTTGTTTTCTATAGCTATTTATATATTAATTTATAAAAAAATTGTATGATATATATTCATCAATATAGCTTAAAATTACATTTAATTTAATTTAAAATAAATTATTATGATATAAACAATTTTAGGTTTATACATAGAAGTACATACAATTTATACAATTTACTGATCTTAGTACTATTTTTTAATTTCAATACCAACTAAAACCATTTTCAGTTTTAAGTAAAATGATGAATCTTTAAGTTCTAATTTATTATAAGAAATTTACAGATTCTCTGTTTAACAAAATATTGTTTGATAATTTTGAAAGATTAAAAGTTAAATATTAAATTAAAATATCATTTTAAACCAATTGATAGTAATCATAAACATAGAAAGTGACTCATTAAATCATATTAAACTCAAAACATATAAGTCACCTTTAGAACTTTGGCTATCTTCTTTGCGTTTTTTTGGTTTAACTTCTTCGTCTTCTTCAGCTAAAGGTCGTTTTAAGTTATCTGCTTCTTTTGATGGCTTTACAGTTGATTCGTTTAACGAACTATTTACAGTATCTGTTGCTTCACTTGAGCCACCATCCTTAGATTCAGTTTCTTTAGAAGTACTAGCTGATGTACTTTCTGCTGGTGCACTAGTCGATACATTTGTAGTTGATTGAGAAATCGACTGATTGGGTGTTTCTGGTTTTTCTTCAGTCTCAACAGTTTTTCTATAAGTTAAAAGATTTTTTATACAAAATGTTGTATTGTGTTGTGTACTTGTGTATGATAAAAACAAAAAAAAAATTTTTTTTAGTATAATACTTACGAATCATTCGTCATGCTGGCGTTCTGTTCCTCAGCTATTTTCTTGTTTTTCTCATCCTGTCGAGCAGACGAACTCTTAAACTGATTATTACCCGTGTTGGTAAGTCTTAATGTCACTCTAGGTGATGCATGCTGCTGTTTATCACTGTTCGCAGCATCTAAAATAAAATAAACTATTATTAACAACAGGTACAAAAATTAAAAACATTTTTCAATAATTTTTTAATAATTATTTAAAATACATGTGATATATATATATTATATAAACAACTTAGTATTTACCATAAATTAAAAACCAAAATATTTAATTAGTCTGGAATAAAATACTCTTAGTTGAAACCTATTCAATAATTTTTCTACAGAAAAACTGATAAAATATATTGAATAATGAAATACTGAATCAAGCAATTTGATAAAACAAAAGTATACAAATTTGATAAGAGACTAATGATATACTGAGACCAATAAAATACTAATAAAAATAATAATTTTACCACAAAATAATACATAAATTTATGTAGACTCTAGCAAGTTTAAACAAAAATTTTCAAATTATACACAAGACATACCTTTTTAGGTATTACTAATTAGAGGTTGTACAATTATTTAATCTAAAAATAATAATAAAATCAAGTGGAAAAAATGTAAAACATATTGTTTCATTCAAAATATCACAAAAATGTAGGTACCAACTATAATATATTATACTTTAATAAACAAATGATAATTAGTCATGAATAAAAAAAAAAAATCATAAAAATCTATATTGAAACTTGAAAGTAAATTATTAATTCATCTCAAATAGCATTTATGCATGAGTAAAATATATTTTCCAAATCCCAACTAGAACACATAACATATTTATTTTTTTTCATTATTCTCCTTGTTTGCTTGTACAATTTATAAATCTTGATTACAGAAATTATTATTATCATTACCATCAAAATAAATACCAAACAAAAATAAAATGAAAAAGAGTTGCTATCTATCTACTTGGTACCTACGAAGTAGGTCAACTAAAAAACTTGTGCTCGATAAAATGGTATAAACAAAACAATGTGAGCTAAACGAAAATCACAATCAGAAATCAGAATGCATTGCATTGTTGTTTTGTAAAAAAAAAAAAAGTTTATGTGATACAAATCTTGACACAATACATTACATGAACATAAAATTTGATGAAGACATTAGAAACTAAAAATATGTTAAATTAATATTATTTAATTAGACATAAATACGAAAACAATGTTAAAAATGAATATATAAATAATATCCAATAAGTACTCGCATATTGTGAAGCTGAGATTTTGTAAGTGTTACTAAAAATTACATTTCACTGTAAAATAGGTTAAATAATTATAGATTCTTAGATTCCGACAAATTATTCGATATTCCTGGCTTTACGAACGGTAACAAATGTTGAAATGCCCAATTTTATTATACTATATACCTGTAATTACTTATCATATTATTACTGATGCCCGCCATACGCACTAAAAACCTTACTTAGATATGATATTTATCACTGATATAATGATATAATAATGGTGGCTACTAAGTAGGGATATTGACAACGGTTGGCAAGTTTTGTGTTTCAAAACAATAATATAATATTATTATTTATGTATCATGTACACACTCTAATCTAAAACGACTTGGGTAAGTTCAGGGAAGTGTGCAACGTCCACATTATGTCGTGATGAACACAACGAATGAGTTTCGTATTTGTAGTTTTTTCAATAAGTTAGATTCGGTAGGTATAGAGTATAGACGACCGTAAATTACTGTGATTTTTGGAACTGAAAATTCTTAGATATCGGTAACCAGTACTCTCTATTCACCCTTTACAATGATTATTATGATTGACGGACAAGAAGAAAAATTACAAACGCCGCTAACCCCGTTCGTTTATCAACCGGCGGCTTTCTCCGCAGTCCGTCGTATAACTTCCTCCTCCTCCTACTAATGTAACGCTTGCAGCCGGCTGCCATTTTCTCGTAAGTCTCGCACTGCGCTTTGCCGGATTCACAGACCTCATGGTGACCGTCGTCTTGGAGGCGAAACGCGTTGATAAACAACCGAACGGAACGATTTCTGGGCCGACAAGACACGGTCCATCGGAGCAAAAAAAGGGACGCAATTGTCGACCGTCGGCCGAAGACGCGCACGGTGCTGCCGGCAGGGGGTATGGAGACCGACAATGGCGACAATAAGTTATATTATCGTGAAAAGTGTTGGACAGGCTATTAAAATAGCACGTTATATAATCACACTTTGACGTTTTAAATGTGAAGAATGACGATACAGAGTGCATCAGACACACAGTGATCGTAATGTCAGGCGACGATCGGCCTAAGTTTTCGGGATGCCCGAGTCGTAGCGCGTAGATATTTTCCAATTTCCCGTCTCCGAGGCCCACGAACGGCACCACGGACACAATGACACATTATCGAAACTATACGAGCACAATACCCTCGTATAATAAATTATTATTATATTGTGTAACGTGTAGCTGATTATAGTGCAGACCTGATGGGCGGCCGGTAGAAAATATTTTTTTATTTTATTTTTTGAACAAAATACACATTGTATTTGGACGACGTTTGTTTTGGGACGAGCGGAGAGAAGAAAAACAAAACGACCACGACAAAAACGTTGTCGGGTGGACAAAACGATCACGCTGTATACGCCACTCGACCAAAACACGCGCGCACAAAAGGCGGTTGAGAAACGTGACAACGTCGCTTTGACAAATCGAAATATTCTGCCCCCACCCCCGGGTTAAAACCGTTGAGCACCGCGCGTACAACCACTACCACCCGCTGACGTACACGTACGACGCGCGGCGCGAACACGGCTCTTTTGTGTGTCAGCAGCATGTGTGTGCGTACTGCGTGTGATCCGTTTTTGAGACCGTTTCCAAATCGCGGGCACACACACCTTAACCACGTGAAAAGAGCAAAAAATGCATCGACCGAGGGGTCGGGCGGACGGTGTGGGGGTAGGTGGAGGAGGAGGAGGCGTACAACAAAAGCATCGGCAGGCATAGTGCTGCAAACGTCGGATTCATAATAATAATAATAATAATAATATCATCGTTGTCATCGTAAATATTATTGTAGGTATATTAAAAGAGAAAAATCGAGCTCTGACCTCAGCCGCGGTGGCGGCGACGACACGAACGCGACTCGCTGCTCGCACTGTCGCATCGGCGGGCGGGGGATAAAGCCCCGAGACGGTGGATTTCGGAAGGCTAAAAACTCGAAAAACAATGCGAGACGGACCTCCGGACGACGGCGTCGTCTCTCAAAAACGGGCTCGGAGTGAAACACCACGGTTGTTACCCCGGATAGACGAAAACACGACACGGCGACGATAACTCGCGCGGACCTGGACACGACGCACGATCGTTGTAGCGATAAGCCGATGGTTGTACCCGGACGCGTTCGCCGACACTGGCGACTGGCGAGGCGCGTCTCCTCGTGGTCCGCTTGCGGTGCAGAGCCGCCGAACGTACGCCGCGTCGAGTTCGGCGACGGCGTTCAAGGTCGCGGCGGCAACGTCTACAATTATTATATGACGTTGTAATATACCTGTGCAGTGTACGAACACTCGACGACGACGACGACGTTCACCGTCGTGTTTTATCCTATACATCATCTGTACGCGAGTATGGACATATCAATTTATACGGACCAAAGAGCGCCGCGCGTAAGCGCATCGACCTTGGGCGTTTCGAAGTGAGCGGCGAAATTTACGAACCAGCATTTTTTTTTCCCCTCTTAACCCGTCGTGCAAACCGCCCAAACACGCGACGGTTTACAAGCGACCGTAAGGAAAAAGGCCCGCCGAGTAGGGCGTTCCCCGAAAGAGTCTCCATCCGTCCGATGCGGAGACTTGCCGCGGTATCGACTTTCGTTCGAGAGAAATTCGGCGGGATGCGTCTAGTCCAGCGGGTGGGTTCGGGGAAGTCTTAAATATTAGCTTTGCGCCTATGTGTACCTACTCTTTTGTGTGATAGGGGGGTTTTTTTCCCTCCCGCGGTGATCTTTTTCGAATTACCTGCTTTACAGCAAAAACGCTTTTGTATATAAACCTGTAAGGTCGGAAATTGTATTTTAAAATGGTTTTTTTTGATTATTTCCAGTGTACGTATACGATTAATAATTTTTATATGAACGCGATAAAATAGAAAACGCTTCAAAATTAATCGTGCTATTTGAATGCGATGATCTGTTATTGTCGCTTTTAATTAAATGCATGTAAAAACATTACACCGTCACTATACTATATTATATAACATTCCGGTGGTTCAGTCTTCAGCATCATTTCCTGGTTTTCGGCTTTTCGTCATATTTTGTAATAATGTTATTGTCAGTGTATATTTAAAATTTTATTTTTAACTAGCTATATTCATATAAATTATAAATTTTCAACTAGAACATCCTTAGAAACGTATTTCTGAGTGCTTATCAGATAAAATGTCTATAAAGGTAGATCGTAGATATTACATTATAAAACACTTTTCTGTTAATAATTGCTGGTCCATTAAAAGACAATTCAAAGATTACTTGATCAAAAACTTAGGGAAATTAAGGTCATTATCATATTTATTTAAACTCGAAGAATACACAATGATCATTAATAACTGACCGTTTAGTTTACGTATCAGAACTATAAGCAAACTAACATAACATCGATATCTGCAGTTTTACAATTTTTTTTTATTTTACGATTAATTTGAATGAAAATCTTTATAATTTTAAGAAAGTAAATGTTCATGATGTTATTGAAATAAGAGAACAACTATAGTATATATGTTTTCCACTAGAAAAATACTATATAATAAAGCATGCTGAAACAAAATTATTTTTTAAGCTATAATTTATTATTTAATAACTAATGTTTAAAATATAAATATTTTTAATAAAAATTTATAAAAGTGGTGCAAATTTTTTTTTAATTTACACTTTATTATAATTTATTGTTATATTTTCCATATCAATAAAATAAACAAATTTATTATTAGTCATTAGGAGAGACTATAACAATTCACAGCTAATTATAGATAATATCAATGATGAATCATCAAAAGGTCTAATTTATCATATCTACTAGTAGATACAGTGATCACAACTTGTGTAAAAATTTTGAAATACTTAAATGTTTATAAAAATGAAAAATCATCAAGTTAATAAAGATTTGATAAACTTAATTTTAGTTATTAAGTGAAACGATGAATTTATTGGTAATGAGTAATAAGTAATAACTAATAACTAATGACGAATATTAATTATTTTTTTTATTGAAAAAATTCAATATTTTATAATATTTTTCTTCTAGAAATGTTGAAAAAAAATTTTCTTGGCCTAAAAAGTTTGAAATTAATACAAGGTACGTCATTCGTTATTCGTATAGCAATTTAAAAATATAGAAAGAACATTAAAAAATATTAGTATTTAAAGTTTAACATTTTGACAAAGTTGAAAGTTTTAATTAAAAATAAAGATTTTGTAATTTTGTTGCAATTTAAAAAAATGTTAAACGTAGATTAGAAACTTTTAGCCATCACGTTTATTATTATTTATATTTACACTTCCGTTCTTTGATACGCTGGTAAAGGGTTAAGACATATAAATTAATAACAATTTCTATTAAATAAAAATATACTATAATTTTAATTTTAGTGAATAGTATTGCTATGGTAATTAAAAAGAAATTATTACAATTAGGTATGTATAAGGATAATTGAAATTTTTATTTTTCATTTTTCATTTTTTATTAATTTATTTTATAATATTTTCTTTGATAAAATCTAGGACTAGGAGAGTAGGTGAATGAAGAGTGCACGGACGCAAAACTCATTAGAATGATATAATATTATGGTAAAACGATTATTAATTAATAAAATATGCAATGGTTTTGGAAAAAATAAATTGAATCTCTACTATATTACTAATAGGAAAATAAATATTAATAGTAATATAAGTAAATTAAAAAATATGCTTAGAAACAGAGGCAATGCTCAGAATCAGTACACTTTGTATGCAATAAATAATGTTAATCATTTATTATTGAATTCAAATTTAACACATATTATTTAGGTTATGGCAAATGGCAATAATAATAATCAATGACAATGTACGCTCGAAACCTACTAATGTAATGCTACAGCAGTTCCCCGATTTTTTAATTTGAAATATTTAATACTAATATTGGGAAATTATACGGGTTTATAATTTATAATTGTATTATATGTATTTATATTAATACATTTCGTTGATAACGTAGAAGTGTATATTGTATAACAGTGTTTCTCAACCAGGGGGTCGCGATCACCTTGACTAGGAGTCACGTAAGTCAAAAATAATAAAACACTAATTTATAAAATTTACTTTTTTATTTAAAACTTTTTATTGAACAAAAAAAATACTTAAAATAATAATAATAAATTTAGCCTAATAAAGATAAATATCAATAAATTAATCGTTTCATAACACATAAAATAATAAGCAGTCGATTAAAATTAGATATCTCATCAATAAAACGGGTACTCCACCACTAATGGAATTCCTAACGATCTGAGATATACCGTTTAAACTTAACAAGTTTAAATTACTAGACATAGTATTTATAAATTTATATTTAAAATAATATATTTCGTTTGGTTAATGGTAAGATATTTTAATTGCTCAAATTTGTACTCAATATAGATGATGAGAGGGGGAGTCACGAAGCGATTGACCATATTTTATACCCATTTTGGGGGTCGTGACACTAAAAAGATTGAAAAACGATGCTGTATAACACAATTATTAAACAAATCAAATATAATCAGTGAATAATTGCAATGCAATACACTACCTACTTTATTATGATTTATGGTATCCAAAATTAACAATAGAAACATTCAAACATGGTTAAACGAGTCATAAATTTACCTATAAGGTACCTAATAAAATAATTTTACTTTTGACCTACAGATTAATAGATTATTTTGTAACAAAATTGTGAAAAAATATGTTGCACAAAACATAAAACATTAGAATATCATTATTGTCAATATAATAAGGAAGTTTAAAAGAAAAACGATTCGTATTAATCACATTCAATAAGCATTAATTTGTATTATCGACATATATTTTAACTATAGCATTATACGATATACTATGAAATAACTTAAATAACTTGATTTATTTTAGTATCTAAATAACTTAATTTATTTGTCATTATTAATATATTATAATACTTTTAATATATATTATTACGTATCACAATAGATTTTAATTGTTGTATGATAATTTTTTAAATGATAAAAGTATAGTTAGGAAATTATAAATATATAAAATATATTAATGATAAAATAAAAATATAAAAGGTAAGCGTGGGTACCGTTCTGCTGTATATTAGGTGTCAAGTAGAACTCGTTATTGGGCGAACCACAACAATACATTTTGTTAAATTATAATTCAATAATATACCATTGTATACGATAAAAATGATTAAAAGTGAAGTTTGTCTACATTTTGGTAACCATATTATAGTTACAAAACAATTATTTTAATAATAATAATAATAATAATGGATTTCCGTAAAATTTCTTGTTTTCCCTAATTTTTTTTTGTTTTTTCCAATTATAAAAAAGAACTGAGAATTTTGAATTTTTAAAGTACAAACTAGATCCAATTTGCTGTTTAAAATCATACTCAAAATGACAATTGAAGCATTTTTATCGACTATAACTACTTATCGCTTACATAGACATAAAAAAAAACAAACATGCATCATTATAAAATCAATACATAAAAAAATCAATAATTTCATAATTTCAGATGAAACTTCAAACATTAATCAAAAAACGTTTTAATTTGTGAATTCAAAACAATAACTTAACTTATTTTAAGATCTAGATACACGCCTTATACTGTGCAACAGTGCAAGTACTAACTATTAAGTAAGATACTATGTAATAAATAAAAATGATATATTATTTCATTATTTATTATTAAAATTTATGAAAAAATGTATAGATTTTAATATAAATATCAAAATAATTATGGTAGTCAAATTCAAATAAGTATGATGAAAACGAAAAATAATTACATCATTTACGTATTAATTATCACTGATAAGAATGTATTACATAAAAATTCATTTCGCATACCAAGAGTGCTCGTTACTCAGTCACAGATCTATCACGGGACACATGGAACTGTAATTTATTTTATTTTAAAGTATTATTGCAGTATTATATTTATCTTTTATAATATATTTTAAGCCAATTTCATTATTCGAATTTATATTTATATTTTCTACTCATGATCATAATAGCACTAAAGTATAACTGCTGTGCAGATCATAAAAATAAAATAAAATAAAATTTGCATATAATTCTTTGCATTTATATCAGCGTTCTATTATATTATAATAATTTGTTATCATAACTACATATAAATAAATATTAAAAATAGGTGATATATTATGTATGACTTAATCATATTCATAATGAATAATTATAATATAATTGTTCGAATGCAAATAAAATAAAACATAATTATTTAATTCTCAATGTGTAACTAAAAATGTATACAGCACCGTCATGCACTAGAGAACTTTAATTTCATAAAAAAATCGTATATTTCCAATGATTCATCATTCATTATACATTTTCATAACGAATTTCTCTCTGCAATGTTTATGCACAAATATGACTCAACATGTGTATAGTATTATTATTTTTTCTATTCTAAAATATAAAAAAAAAAAAAAAAATAGCGACGGAGTACACTTTTGTTTGTATACACGAAATATTACAAACAAATTAGAATAAATCCAAGGTTTGGAAAGAGAATCAATACAAATTTATCTCTTCATGAGTAGGATTGAAAATTAAAAATTACCATTAACATTTGGTAATATTCCGTGTATTTAATATACGTAGAAACACGTTATAACGTAGGTATACATAACCTATAAAGGTTATACAAGTAAAATATAATATTCAACTCAATACGACACGAATTGTGAATGCGGCTTGAGAAATCAGAACCTCGGTAATCTACACAGATAACCGTGATCAGAGTCTATAGCTATCAAAATATAGTTGAAAGTTTACATTTACTAGACATTGGATTCAGCTAGATGACAAAAAAAGACAAATATTTGTAATTGATGTAAGTATTTATAAATAAACTGTTGCTTTTAAAAAAATACTTGCAGCTTGTTTAATTTTGCAATAGAATATCATTTTGTGAAATTGTTAACCATTAATATACTCATTTTTAGTACAAAAAAAAAAAACTCAACAAATGGATATATTTTGAACAGCTTTTCTCAAAGCTATGAAAACATACGAGTGACAGGCATATACTAAATAATGATATATACACTATGCATATAATACACAAGTTTAAAATGAAATATAATCACAAATTTACGTTAAATTTCTAAATTAAATGTGTTATATTTAAATTTACATTTTTAAAGCGGACTGTACGGTTTAAACACTTTGAACACAACTTAATTAATATTATAGGTATTATTTAAAAATATTATAGAATAACATGGTAGATTTAATAAATTTTAAATAATTAATATATCTATATGACAGTTGTATTCAAGAAGCCTATGCCAAAATGGCAAAATGTATATAATCAAATATTATTTTTATAAAATCCATAATGGAATTTGGCAGGTAGGTAAGAGGTAACTATGACAACGGAAGTTGGCAGACGCAATGGACATACTAAAAATATAGTGTGTATTATAATTTTTAAACGTATAGTATAAATAATATTCTAACTTATAGAATCAAAACTAATTATGTTTAAATCAGGTATCAGTTTATAATCATTTTAATGAAGCGTTCATAAAAAGTTTATAAGATTAGTAGAGTACCTAAATACATTTAGTGACGACTCAAGGGGTATAAAATGGCTAGGCTGTAATAGGTTCCAACGTTGTATTGCTATGGTAATATGATAATATTATATTATAATATACAAATATAAATACATTTTAAATATTAATCAATAACTGTTATAAGCTTCTACACGATTTCTACGTTTGTATGATGTATATATTATATTAGTATGCTAGTTAGGGTCACTACAACAGTTGTATCGTCAACATGATATAGTTACTTAATAATAGGACTTGATGTTTGCATGTATTGACTCATCTTAAAACCATATATAACGTTGAGAATTCGTGTTCAGCAAAATCCATTTAATATTGTTAGTTTATTATTTTAATAAACCTGCGACGGTAACAGTGATCATTGTAAAGATTAAATTACATATAAACAATATATAAGTATAACGATGCACATAATATGATCATATAAGGCCACTTAAATACTATATATACGGTAATGAGATATTATGAAGAGAAGATCGGCGGCTACGACGAATTTGATTGACGCAGAGATTAATGTGGTTAATTTTTAATATTACAGTATCAACCTTGAAAGTAAGAATATTATATTATGTGATATCTCGATGGTTGAGCATTTTTAAATTTTAATATTTAATATGTTTATAACTTGCTTTAAAACTAAATTAACGAAAAATTCAACGAGAGAACTCCTAAATCCTAATATGCTTAGGTACCTAAAGATGTGATAATAAGTCAATGTATGTACTATAAATTATAATATTAATCCTAACACAAAATTAATTCTGTTGAAGGTAAATTTGGTATGTTATATATTTATACCTACGTTTATATAAGACGGAGAAAATGTAGATAATGAAGAATATAGGTGGAATTTAAATACGTGATTCGGCTGATTCGAGTGATAGTCGAACCTACATAATAATTCATAGGTCTATCAATCTTATAGAATAAAATAAGTTTTTAAAATGCACGAAACTTCATAAATAAAAACAATTTAATACATTTAATAATTTTAAATGTATTATACGTATTTCAAGGTTAGTATAATATATTATATTAGTAAATACATTTTATTTCGTATAATACTTTTAACAAAAAATATTTAAAACGTATTATTTGAGTATTAAAAAAAATCTTATTATACAACAACATTTTAGTAAATCGTTTTTTGCGGATTAGAGAAAACCAAAATTAAAATATTGATAAATAATATTTTGGTAAAAAATAAATAGGCATATTAGGACCGTAATTGGGAATTTTCAACAATTTATGGCAACAATTTCAAAATAAAATCATAGAATTAATTGTCAGAAATAGATCAATAGAATTATAAGAATATGAATAAAATAATGAAAATTAAAAAAAAAATTAGCTACCCGGGTAAATAACCTCTCGTTACTTCTCTTTTTTAATACGACCATGCATCACATTTTAAAAATGTTTATAAATATGAAGATATACTATTTGATCATAAAAGTTATAGAAACAAACGCAATCATTAATAATAAATTAATAAATAAAAATGATTACATTAATTTAATGTCTTCGTATAAATTGATAAAAAAAAAATATTTAAGTGACGTTTTTATACTTTGTTTATACTTCTTATCTTCATCACTATTAGTTTTGTAGAATGATGGGTCTAATACACATGGTTTTTTTTTTTAATTTCGTCATTTCCTGATAAGTGATAAAAAATTAAAACAAATATTAACATTAGAAAGCTTATTTAAGTTCACTTAAAATGTATGCTATTTATTATTCACTTATGATCACATCAATAACGTAATAAACTTCCTACTTAAACAATTATTCTAATTATAAATTATTATTATGAAAATAAATTTTCAGCTGAATATTAAGTATTTACATTTTGTAGGTTCATAATGGGTTACCTGTAATTTGATTAGATAGTTGGGAATAAAGTACAAGAAGTCGAAAGGAATGAATAATATTATACAAATATACAATAGATCATGTAGACTACTTCCTACACAGTACACAAAATGCAATGTAAAGTACCTATGTACTATATTCTAAGTTCGAAATACAATAATAAGTATATAAGTAATTAAATTAAACCATATAAATATTTAATATTGAACTTTTATGATGTTTATACTAACCTAGATTTTCTATAAGCAATTAGAATTAAACTAGAAGAAAACAATTTTTGTTAAAATGTTCTATAAATTTTAAATAAAAATATGAAATTATCAAGGTTTATAAATTAAGTGTTATGTATTTGTACAAGACTTTAAATGTATCCTAAGGAAAAAAGTAAAAAAACAAGCTATAAAATATGTAATTCTACACTGTATAAATTCATATTATTGTAATACATTTTAAATTAAACGCTATTTGTCTATATGATTAAATTTGTTGTGCAAAATCGAAGTCGTCAATAAACGCATGTAAGGAAAACATGTTTGAGAGTCTTAGTAGTTAACCAAGTTATTAATTATAAAGTATTACTTTAACATCTGAACATATACTTGACACGATTATAGTGAATCTTGTTTTTTGATGATTACAGTGTATAATAACCGTATCTAAAGCGTATTTAAGTATTATTATTATGAAAATAATTATTCAGTTATTACGTTAAGGCTACAACAAACATATAAATTAGTCAAAATTTGTAAATAGGTAAATTATTTTTTTTTTCAAAATTTTTTAAATGAAAATTAAAGCATAATATAAATTACTATTAATGATTATTCACTATTCAGCATTATTGGTATATCGTGTAATACACTTATATCGCAAGAGTATATAATGTACAGTGTACAATGTACATGTCATTGTCATAGTTATTGTTTATTTAATATTATATTTTTCGCTATATTATTATTTTGTTATTAGCTTTTGATTATAAACTTATAAGTATTTTTATTTTTTTGTGTTATAATGTAAGAAATAAATAATAAAAAGTATTGGTTTTTGCCACAAGTTAATAAAACTAACAAAATCACAAACATAGAAATTTAATAGAAACAATTTTAGATTTTTTTTTTTAAATAATGGTACATTTTTTAATTTATATTATCTAAACAACAAAATATAGCAATATCAAAGTTTTAAAATAAAGGAGTATTCATTTAAAATAAATTAAGAAACGTTATAACAATTAAATATTTTAATTAAATAGTTGATTATAGAATTTATTTAGATTATAAATAAAGAAAAGATCAATGCTCAAAGGTACCAAATTATTTAATATTCTGCATTGGATGTGGGTATAATAAATAATTTACTAAAAAACAAAAAACAAAAAAAAAAAATCAAAGCCAACCCAACTGTTTGAATGAAATTACAAAACAATAAGACGATGACCTTCAATCTTTGGATCTATGAAACGTTTATAAGACATCACAAGAAGGGTTAACAACATACTTACAAATTTAGTTAGGTAAATACACCCGCAATTCATCGATGGTAAATATGATTTTTTTTAATACAAAACTGTTTTAAATAATTTAAATAGTCTGTTTTTTTAGTGTAGCTCAACTGCAATAACAAAATTGCAACGACCCAAATTAGATTAACAAAGTCCTGAAAACCCCTGACATTTGTAAGTAAAAATAATATTTTAACAACAGAAATTTTTAACTAAACATAAAAATAGTTAAGAGACTACTTTTCTCGGACAATTTTTATCTAAATATTCATTGACATTCATTTATTTTATCCATTGACCGGTTAAAAAAAATCCAGGTCGATCACATAATAAAAAAATATTTTAAACTGTGAAAATTATTTTTATACATGTAGGTTGTTTAAAAAGATTGATAGTAATGAGTAGATATCACCGAATGTCGATAAATAGTAAAGTAAGACGTATATTCTGGGATAACGTTTATACAATTGTACGCAGAGCTTGGTTTAGCAGACATGTAGTAATGAACACTTGTCCTAGTTATTTCGAAAATTACATAAATAGCTTTTAAAGATACTATGTCAGTTGAATGACATCATCGAAAGTAAAAGAAGTAAAAATAAATAATATCTATAATATCTGTTTAAAACCAACTCGGTACATAATATAAATAATAAATAATTTAATAAATAAATATGCATAGTACATCATGTTAAAATATAATGTTTATACCTAAAATGATACACAAAAAAAGTATTAAATGTAATATATTATTATGACGTGTAAGTAAATTAAAATGACTGATAATAAACTAACAAATTAGCTAAGAAAAATTGATTGCTCTATAATTTTAATTAGTTGTAGTTTAAAAATTAGTATCATTTTTCTAGATATTTCATTTACAAAAACTTAAATTTAGAAGAAACACTTAGTGTTTGATATATGGAACTGATAAATGATAATTTAGATAAACTTTATAAATGAAATAATTGGTTAATATTATAAGAATGACGTATTATTGAAAAATAATAAAATTTTTGTGATATAAATTATATAATATCTACTACCATGTGATTTTCCAAAACATGATTACATATTATAAGTAGATAATGTAATTTAGAATACATGTATTAAATTTTAATCAATACAATTAAGAAATAATATGCATAATTTCTAAAAATATTTCTTTAGTATTAGAGTAAATTTATAAAATTATTTATTTTATATACATTTATTTAATAGTTTTTAAATTATAATGTTATACTCAGAAAATAATTATTTACAATTGATTATTTTGTGGTTGTTCATATATAAATTAATATAATACAGCATAATATATTTTATATTTTTAGAATATTGAATGTATTTATTTTAGTAATTTTCGTGTATACTTGTCATTGGTAGGACTTTGTTATTTTGAATTTGATGGGGATCTTTTTAAATTACGTAATTTTAAACGATTGTGATTAAATTAGATTGAACTTGTTATTGCCTACCCACTATTTTAATATTAAAGTTATCGATTTTTTTTCGTTCTATCCCCACAAAAATTAAATTAAATTAGTATACATTATTCGGTTATATACTTTATAGTTTATAACACACATCGGGTATTTTGTAATTTGAGGATAAATTATTATTTAAAACAAAAATTAGTTAAATTGTATTATGTTAAAGCATTATTGGAGAGTATTTTACTTTGAGATTTCATTTAGTGACTCAAATTCAAGTTATAATGAACTAGGTATTAAAGGTACCTGTACAAAATTACAATTATTATATAATTAGTATAAACAAATTTAATTTTAAAAACCTAATTAACTTTATCAGAGGTTATTTAATTCGATTTTAATGCGATTGCAATTTATCAAGGATTTATTTTTATATTCAACGTATTTTTAAAGTAATTTAATATTTTAAATACGCTTAAAAAATAGTTTTCTTAAGTTAAATTGGGCTTAAAACAATTCGTAAGGTATTAATTGGTATTTATTCTTTACGGCTGCAGCCGTCAGTTTAATATGACGAAATTAGAACAATTACCTAACTATAATAACAATGTTTTATAAAGAAATCTATTTTAATTTTTTTTTTCCAAAAACTTTCTGTTATTCATAGCAGTACTCAATATTCTAATTATAGTGTTTTTAATTTAATATTTTATGCACTAATATATAATTAATACTTGCCACTTTTTAATTATTAATTTCCAAGAATACTGAAATTAAATAAATACTAAAAATGTATTATTCATTCATGTTAGATTTTACATTTTCATCAAAACTTACATTTATCAATAGTTTATATTTAAACATTTTTTATAACAGAATAATTGCATTAAATTCCAGGAAAAAATAGAAGTTGAAATAATTAAATACATCAAGATTTCAATTATAAGATACATGGAATTATTATTATACGTACTATAGATAATAAGGTATAATAGTTTATTTTAATTACGATACCTAAAGGCTACAGTATAAATATCTAAATATATGAGCTGTATATTAATTATTTTATCATTACATATAAAAACGATTACGCTTCTTTGGTTTTCTTAAAATTACAATGATCTAATTGAATCTACACATAGAGTTTAATTTTCTAATGTCTTTGTCATAAGTTTGTAATTTTTCAACATTTTTTCCAAAAACTACAGAAATACTATAGTCCAGCAAAACAGATGGTTCTACGTATCTAAGTCTGTACTAGATTTCCAATCTAGAGGTTACATAAGGCCGATTTTTTTTCTACTTCCCTTCAAAAAGTGTTAATTAATCATATAAAAATAGATTGTTATATTTTTTCTTTCACTCTGCACAGCATTAGAAATATTAAATATTACTTAGAGTACATTGCTAATTAATTAATTATTAATTATATAAATGTTATAAAAAAAGCCTAAATTCTGCATTTAATTTTTTCACTGTGATAATAATTTTTAATATGTAATGTTTAATAATTTAAGTTGTTTATTATGTAGATAACATCTAACCAATAATAGAATATTCAAATTAATGTGTACGTCTTGTACTAGTCACACTATCAACAAATCCAAAAGGAGAGAGTTATTTGTAGTTCAATTCATAGTATTTCGTATATTTTTAGTGCCTACAGATTACGAGTATTAATAGTATCAATACATACATTGAATGGTGTATACTGTATACTGTATTATATTAACCGTTATGCCGGACAAATGTGTTCCATGGTACAAATACTTCATAACTCAAGGTTAAAATAATAATTCAAAAGCAATGTATAATAATTTTCAGGACGACAATGAATAATTCATATGAATTTAAGCTCAAAATAATATGTTCTATTATGATCATTGTTCATCTGTAATAATCAATAACGATATTAATTCCATTTTAAGAAACAGAATATTCTAACTAATTACTATACATGAAGTAAACAGAAAAAAAATATATAAAATGGTTCAACTATCGAATGACTAAAAAAAAAATTAAAAGACGTTAAGAAAATGAAATTCATTCATTCATTACTCGTGGACACATGATCTATTATTTTTTTTTTATATTATTTAAAATTAAATTATATTTTAAATTTTTATTTATTTATTTTTTATACTGTGCATCGATTGCTATTTTTACATAGTTTTACATAGTAAAAGTTTGTTCTTGTGTATATTAACACCGATATACCTAACAAAGCAAATCAAAAATCAGCGGAGACGGGAGCCTTTTTCAAGATCGATTTCATTTCAAAAATCTAGCTGATTTCGGGAACACTGCGGGACGACAATACACCCCCAGGTTCGAAGGACTTCGTTTATTGTACGAAATCTTATTGCAATCCTATGCCAAGACGATACGAAGTACAAACATATTAATAACGATAATATTAAATAATAGGCACTACATTAAAATAAGCACTACGACCGGAGAGAATTCGAAACGTATTAACGTGAACAAAGCCGGTTTTTGCCGAAAAAACAGATGGAAAACACGTGATCATCGGCACGGCCGGTGACGAGGAGGAATACACATAATATTATTATGTATTAATATAGCAACCAATAACAATAACAATGTGCGTCGTCGAAGAAAAAATCATCCCGAAAACCGGGGACCGGCACCGGGACTGGACCGGGGATGAGACTCGGTGCCGGAGGAGGCGTAGAAAAGTTTTGACGGATGGGAAACGGAAAAAATTTAAACTCAAAAAGATCGGTGGCATCAAAAATGTCATAAAAAATAAAAAATAATAAAAATAATAAAAAAAAAAAAACAATTAGGTCTAAAAAAAAAAAAAAAAAAAAAAAAATAATAAAAATAATAAAAAAAAAAAAACAATTAGGTCTTATCAAATAATAATAATAATAATAAGAATATTATAGTAATAATAATGAAAAACGGTTTAGGACTTTGCCGAAACGTACTTGCGGTGGTCTTGTAACGTTTTTTGTACGCGCTCATGTTGCCGGTTTCCTCGTCGGTTCACAGCTCGGTCATGGCGAGAAACAACGCAACGTCGCAGCGACGGCGGCGGCGGACGAAATAATAATAATAATAGTAATAGTAATAATAAAAAAAAAGAAGAGTAACGAACTACGGCGGCGCGGGGCGCGGTGAGCCGGCGGCGGCGGCGACACACTACAGTGGCGAAGCGAAAGCGCCACCCGGACCGTTTCGGACGACGGCTTCGTCGTTATGTACGCCGTGCGATGCGTATACGTCG
>NW_020270975.1:2399554-2416538 GCF_002803265.2 Melanaphis sacchari | reverse complement strand
GGGGAGGCGCGGCCTACGGGCGCGCTGCGTCATCCGACGACGACCCGGCCGCCCGGTACCCCTCCACGCGGCGCTCGCCGCCCCCGGCAGCCGACGGCTCACTCCGCCCGGCCCGCACAAATCGGCAACGTCCGTGCGCCGGCGACTGCCTCCGCCGCAGACGTTTCGTGAGGTACAGCAGCAGACCCTCTCCTCCGTCCGTCGCGTACCACCGACCTTGGGGATATCCAAAACAGTGTCGCCGGCCCTCCGATCGCCACCCTTTTCGACGTCTCGTCGTCCAGAGCGATAAACGCGATGATATACTGACGTCGCGTTACCCGGCATACCTACTTGCCCCGCAAAGGCCTGTCTACAACACAACAGGTCCAAAACTTCTAAACGATTTTCAGACGGTGCCCTACGTCGAGGAGGGCCCGCGGACCACTGTTCCGGATATCGCAAACCCGAGCCACCGCCAAAGGGGGTCCTGAAACTCGGAACTTTCAACGTTTGCGATCAAACGAATAATACTACTTTCTTCCATTTCTCTACCGTCGTTTAACATGCATGCGTTTTGCAATGTGGTCCATCTCGATCACGAGGAGGGTGTTCACTGTATTATATTATTATATCTCGAAATAACTATAATTTGCCATTGGATAATATTCCGTGAGTTTTCATCATCTCTCGGAAATGATTTACGTTTTTATTTTATTTCGCTGGTAAATTGCAACACTTTGTCTCTACCGATTGCATAACGTTTACGAATAACAAAACTAGAGTAATGACGTAAAGATAACA
The DNA here is from genome assembly GCF_002803265.2 of Melanaphis sacchari. NCBI lineage: Eukaryota > Metazoa > Arthropoda > Insecta > Hemiptera > Aphididae > Melanaphis > Melanaphis sacchari. The sequence goes on along the minus strand of NW_020270975.1, from coordinate 2,415,755 downwards.
GCAGTCTATAAAAACATTAAAAACACTGAAGCTCTTTGTTATTTCAAGAAAACAAGATCATTTCAACTTTCGAATGTGATAGTGTGAATGTGTAGACGACTTGTCTACTGCAATATTTAATTTTTTACTTATAGCTATTTTAACATGTTTTTATAAAATATTTTTCTACTTTTTTCCGATTAATTCTAAACGAGCATTTTTGTACCGTCCGTTATTTGTATGACAATTGACAAGAAACATTAATATCAGAAGGCATCACTGATTTTATTGTTAGCAAATGCTATACATTTTTATAAATAAAAAAAAAAAATAGTCAAAATAAAATTTTAATTTGCTTTTAGTAGCTTGTAAACATCAGGCAGTTATGTGAAAGCTAACTTTGTTGGTTATCATCAATATAATAAAGCATATTATATTGTATAAGTAGGTGTACAACTCTAGTATAATAATATGTGAAGTATTAATTGTGTAGATATAGTCTGTGTAGAATTATATATGATCGAAATTCATAATGCAAGGTTTTCGTTGTTCAATCAATTGTAATATGCACTTAGTGGTATTAAAATGACTCGCTAATTGTTACGAAGGTTACCTAGTATTAGTTAAGTTTAATTTCAACCAATAATAATAATAATAATTTTTATAGTAGAATATAAAAAATTTAAAATATGTTTTCTTTAGAATTCCACTTAAGTTTTATAGATGTCAAGTGATTATACCAATTACCAATAGTTGTATTAGTATTTTAAAAGAGGCGCATGCAAGTAGACACCGTTCTGCAGTATAATAGCCATTAGCCATTAGGTGTTGAGTGGGTCACTATTATGTGTATGTGTGTTAAATTTGAATTCAATGTTATATCATTATATACTAATAACGATTTTGAGTGAAAACGGTCTGTTGGCATATACCAAATGTACGAGTATATTTCGTAATATGTTTTTTTTTTCTTGATATAGATATTAAAGCCATTTTTTACTTGATGTTGAAAATCTTATCACATAATGAAAATGATAATATAATAATTTTGTGCGAATTTCAAGTATCTACGATTAGTTTAAAAACAAATATTGTTTGATCAGAAATAGTTTTATTGTTGAATATTCAATGTAAAAATTGGAACTTCAAATGCTCATAAAAATGAATTTGACTTTGTCGTAGATTTTTTTTTTGTGCAAGTTAAAACACTTATAAAGAACCTTACATTCAATTTTCAAATTTTACGTATAAATAGACATTTTTTGTATCTATTTCTAATAACAAAATAACTTGTATTTTTCGAGATGTTCATGAATATTGTTTAAGTTTTAAATTTAAATGCTTATAAAATATATCATGACTATAAATTTTCGATACTTTTTAATTGGGCAATAAATCATTTATTTAGAACCCTTGTATTTTACATTTTCAAACATTTTTATCAATTTTACCCAATCGTAAATTTCTCTATTCTTATCTTAAGTCACTTTCAAAGTTAAAAATCTAAGTATTTTATCGACAACTTATCGTGCAGTCGTTATCAAAAAAAAAAAACAACACATCATTATAAAATCAATATATTTATTGCTTCATCCAGAACCTAAAACATATATGCAATGGTGTTTTTAATCTGTAAGTAGATACCTATATTTTGCTACCTATACGGTTAAATAATATAATATATAACAATTGTTAACTAACTAAAAAAATAGAATATCGAATAGTTTTTTTAATTTTTAGGTATATAATATAAGTACTTGATAATTGACTGTAGATAAAAATTATAATGTATAATAATAGGTATGTATAATTTTGTTGGATAAGTCTACTATACTTTATGCTGCGTTTATTGATTAATATTAACAACTGTATGTTGTATGATATACATATACATTCATTGTTTATTTGTAGACATCGTGGTAGAACGAGTGTGCGGTTGAATACCCTTACAGAAATTTCAATAACTTCAAAATGGGATTGTGTGTACCATGTATACATCCATGGACCATGTAAATAGTAATTGAGTTTTACATTAATTTGGGGCTTTCCTCTTAAAAAAACAAATATTCACCTATGCTTGTATAATATTATAATTTAAATAAATTCAAAAGCAGATGTCATTTATACATTTATTTTATTGTAATTTATGTTTTGATAACAATTTATGTTCATAAAAACCAATTTAGTGTTCTTATAGTTTAACATTAGAGTGAATTTAATTATTATCGAATTTAAAGGTAGTGATATTATCTAGAACACTGCATGAACAGGAGTGTCCAGTCTGCAGGCCTGCGTTTCAACTGGCTCGTGATCATTTTATAAAAATAATAAATTTGTAAAGGTGCAAAAAAATAAAAATAAAAATTATAATTTAAAAAATGTTATATTAATAAACTTTTAAGAATTACAAAGAATTACAAAATACCTTATAATTTTTAATTTTAATTATTAAAATTTAATATACAGAAATGTATTGGATTTTAGAATATTAATAAAAATAAATTATAGAGTGAAGTTTGGACTTGTTTTTCTTTAACCATTCTTTCAATATTCGGAGTGAAATATGTAACGTCAATTCTTAATAAGGAGTGTAAGTGTGTAGTAGTCAAACGAGAATTAGCTGATCATTTTGCGTAATTTATGCGGTAAAATGTTTTTTTGCAAATATAAGAAGAACCAAATTATGTAAATACACGCATTGATAATTCTTTGATTTTTGGAAATGGATTTTCAATTATCCGAAATAAAATCATAATATGTGATTTGAAATCTTGAAAACGGTTTTCAAAATATATTGATGATTGCTCCAACATACTCACAAAATGATTCATCGGAATGTCAATAAAAGAGTTTTGTTTAATATCTTGATACGTTTTATTTAAATTGTAAAAAACTTTGATTTAAGATTTGGTTTTTAAAAAGTTGTAATTTTATAATTTCGTATAGTACCTATATATCAAACACATTGTATTATTATAATATTCAATAAATAAATAAGAGAGAGACTCCAATTATAATTGAAAACACGACATTCGGTATCAATTTTGCGCTTTTTATTTTGAGACATTTTATGAATTAAAATTGAATTAATTATTTTTTGCAAACAATAAATACGACCTGCAGTTTCTAATGACTAAAACAAACTAGCAACTAGCGTTAGGTTAGATTAGTACTTTAAACACACATAAAATTAGAGTCATAAATTCGATAAGTGAATAAAGATAATAATATATATCTATTGTACATTTTATCGAAATTAATAGAAAAAAAAAAACAGTGAATTATATACAGTCCGCAAGTTGAAAAAGGTAAGGCATGCCTGATCTAAAGTATCTCGTAAGTCATAGGCATTTATTGGTATTTTGTTTTTAAGGTGAGTTATATGACTTATTATTAAGTAAAATATTGCTATTTTAAAATGCTTATATTCGCTAAACATTGTTAGTATAAACCCTACAAAATATTCTTACATTTAAATTTGATTATTTACTGAACGCAAATATTTCATTGTATACGTGGTAAAGACGGAGACGATAGTGACAGCACACAAGGGTGAAGTGTCATCTAAATGGTTTCGTTAGTGTCGAAATTAGGAAAGTATTTTTTACTGTATTATAAGTGTTCGAAAGTAGTAGGTAGATATAAATACGTCAGTTTCGCATTAAGATAAAATATTTGTGAAAACTGAAAATATAGATATACATAAAATTATTATGCTATATATTTATATTTTATACCTATAAGACTGATGGCTGTATACTGTACTATCGTCATGCATTATTTTAATATTATCGAATGTCTAATTTTTAATTTTTTTATGTTAATATCAATTATTTTTAATTTTAAATAATTTTTTATTATACAATCTGTTTAAATGACAGGGGAACAATTAAATGTAATAACTGATGAGAATAAAAAAAAGACACGTTTCTGAGAATGAAGGAGCTCTCAGTGCAGTGGAAGAACTGTTAGATGTTAATACTTAATTGATTATTGTGTAAACATTTTTCTTTTCACTTTCAATGGCTTAATGAAATCGAAGTTAATGTTAGTTCTAGAATAAAATTTGTGAAATGTTTGAAAAATAATTTTGTGCAAAATAAGTTTAAATAACACTACTAACTAGATACTAATTTTTGAAAATTAATAATTATGTGTATGTTTGCAGCTACCGCGATCTCTTGTATTATACAAAAATACAATTGTTTAACTAATCCTGTGTAGATACAACTATTTATTCCAAGAGAGTGCGCTTTTTATCGTGAGTATACGTAGTTTAGAAATTTCGATCAATCGAAATTTGATTACCGTTTCATCGGAAGACCAAAATAATTGTAATATAACATTGAACTTAAAATGGTTGATAAATAACGATGATTACAATATAAATAGAAAATTAATAAAACATTCATACTGTTAGTGGACCGTACATGTTTAATTTCCAAGAAAGAATAAAACATGTTAAGTAATATATATTCATTTTTATAATTCTTTATGGGTAATACAATTTATAATAAATTTTAATAGTTATTCTTGTAATATTGCGTATAATATATTATTATACAATTTTATAATTTTATAAAACATTTACGGTGTATAATACTAACATAATAGAAATAAAATATAAATTAAAATGTGATATTAACGGGCTTCCTATATTTGTTATTATATTAGTTATCCATTTTTCGTAAATATGTACGAATAAATGTCTAGTCTGAATGTCGGAACTTCCACATTCGAAATTCTTACTAAGTTCTTTAAAATTGTATCCGTGACTGGCTATTCCATACAGAAATCCATTACAAATCAATGGGCCGCCGCTGTCCCCAGGACATACCATATGGATGTCTGGTTTTGAACACAAATATTCTTTCCACGTATCTATTATATTCGATCTATTTCAACGTGTAGATTCTATAAGTCGTGATAGGCGGTAAAGGATCTGCTAAATTATTAAATTACATAGTACCTATCAACCTACCTGTTAGACAATTGACATGCTGTAGGACCGTACGTGACACTTGAATTAGTCATGTACCCTATCAAGTTAGGTTTCGAAACATCTGCAGTTATTCCAAACCCAATAACTACACAATTCAAGCTTTTGCCATGAGAAAAATCGTCAGGATGGCCAGATACACTTATATAACGGTCGACATTCTTAAACGGTTTTCGTAACTAAATCCCAAGTATAACTGTTTAAGTTTATAATACATAAATATATTATACATTACACTAATCGATTAATATAGACATATTTTGTGTACACTAATTTAATTTGTACAATTTAAAAAATAAAATAAAAATACATTTGCGTTAAAAATTATAATCGATGTTTAGAAAAAATCTTTAAAAATAAAAAGTAGCATAAATAAATGTGCAAATAGTTTAAAAGTTATAATATAGTAGGTACATATATTATCTCATAGTTAAAGCTTACTTTATATTATATATTTAGACATCATCTAAACTATATTCGATTATTATTATTGTAATTTTTGGCGAGGAACGTTTGGATAAATTAAATAGTTACCTATGTAATAAAAATAAAATACCAAAGTAAGTACTTATTGTTATGCGGAAAATCAATATTATTTTCTTAATGCGTATTGTACCCTTTACGATAATTCTATTGAAAATAGTGTAGGTTGTACATATAAATGATAATATTATAGATATGATATTTATGTCGAAAAAACCTTGGACTTCTGAGAGCAAATAACATGACTAGCTATACAACACGCCCACACTCGTCATAATATTACAATAATATTTTAACAAAAATATAATATAATTATTATATTTACAGATTAAAATGTCACAGAGTGCTTACTTTCAACAAACAGATGTCTGCTAAAAATGTTATTGGATTATACATATTGTGTTGATATATGTGCCGAATCTGCTGGTGACTATTACCGTGAAATACCTGCAAACGTTTCGGAACTTTACATTAAAATATAATTTTTTTAATCGCATACAAATGCGAGTTTAAAAGTGAGAATACATTTATGTCAGCAATTGTCGTGTTTTGAGTACAATGTGCAGCGGTCAACACGAACCATTGCGATATTAACGAGCCCGTGCAAATAGCCTTTGCCGCAATGGAATTTAGGAAGGTGTTTATTACTATGCTCACTACGAACGGATATTTCTCGACGTCGTATATTTGTCCGTTGGCTATAAGACCTTTGTTTTCATAATTCGACATATTTCCTTCCAATGTCACCACATTAAATAATAAAAACAAAACGAAAATAATTTGAATCATAATATTATATTATGATTGTGTGTAGTACACTTGTATATATAGTTATAAAATATGGTCATTTTTAATTCACTTTTAATAACCCCGGCAACTTGATATTTTCTTAGCCATCATCATAGACAAAATATAACGTTTAAACATAATAGAATAGATTTAAATAATCAATTGTTAAATAATAATATGTATGAACGTAAGACCTACGAGCTACGCGTTATACTAACACAAATAAGTTATTTATGATATATTATGATAGAGTCAATAAGCAATAAAATAACAGGAGCATTAAACATGTATTAAATTACTTAAAATAGCATAGATAATTGAAAATCACTAATAAATATGTTAAATTTTAAATTATAACAGAACAGTTATCTGGTACACGTTTTGATATATTATGATAATTGACAAATAAAGTAAAAATAAAGAAAATATATTGGTTTGGTAGATACTTTTAAGTTTTGTTTTATGCGTAATAATAATAAGAACAGCTGTATACATTTTTATTTATAAGCATTCCAAATATTCTATCGTCCGTTTTAGTTAGAGCATTCTACCTTTTCACCTTCAGACTGCGGGATAGTGTAACATCAATGTATTTTATGTATTTGTTAAACAGGAATTTGTTTTATTATATGTTATTCTTATTATTCGTGCAATTCGCATCGGGGAATCAAAATTGAATTAAATTGTATTATCAGTCGAGGAAAAAATAAATACAATTATTATTTCTTCTGGGGATATAATGTACATATATTATTGTAATACAACTTAAAATATTTATCTATAAATGGTTAATAAATATACATTTGCATTAACATGTTGATAGTTAATTAATATTGCGTTAATAATATTATTCGACGTGAAGCGCTTCATTTCCGTTATTAATTATGTACTATAATCTGTGTATACTACAGGATTTTAGGGAAACAACAAAATATTACAAATGTACAAAAATTTATGTTTGTGTTGCTATTATAACAGTTATAATGATCTGCATATTGTTTAAATAAATTAATAATGTAGGTATACAAGTAACGCATATTAAATACATGTCTTGTTACCTATGTATTTATGTTTTATAAGATTTGTCTTTCTAGTCATTTAGAAATATTTAAATTTCTAAAAATGTATATCTATAAGTATTAGTCTTATTAGATACTAAATTATTAATTAATAGTTCAATGAATCCTGAAAATCCTGTCAACTTTACCTAGATTTTGAAAAACGCAATAAGTGATAACGAATGTTATAGAAAATACAACATAATTATTAAAAAAAAATAAAACATTCACAATATATTATAATACTAATATAATACTTGTACATCTGCAATACCTATATAAATTATAGTATGATATTTATATATCATGGGCTTCCTATGTATTTGTAATATTAGTTGGGTATATCCATTTTCTGTAAGCATAAATGAATAAGATGACTATATAGTTATTGAATGTCAGGACAGGCAATGCTCTTACCTTTTTTTTCTTGGAAATTATTGTGACTGACATTCTATCATATAAAGCAGCGGTTCCCAAACTTTTTCAGCCTCGGAGCCTTTTTTTAAGGAGAAGTTTCTCGTAGAGCCCCAAGAAATATTTAACGATCATTTGCATTTGCCTGTGTTCTATGAAGTATAATTAACACGAACTGTATACATACGGACAATAATGAACGGAGCCCTTGGGAAACCATTGCGGAGCCCAGTTTGAGAACTGCTGATATAAAGGAATCCATTAAAAATCATCGAATCATTGTTGTCCCCAGGATATATTATATGAATGTTTGGTTTTGAACACGAAAATATATTTCCATAATTCCACGTAGGCATATATTTTATATTTTATTTTTTTTTTTGGTCTATTTAAAAGTGTAGTTTCTATAAGCCGCATGATTGGAGGTACGTGATTTGCTAAATGGTTAAATTATTTAGTGCCTTTCAAATAAGTAAGTGATTAATTTCTATGCAGTAGTATCCTACGTGACAATGCCAGAATGGTTATTTTCAACAGACATCTGGTCTGAAAAAACATTTTATTGGGTTGCACATAATATTGTGCTGACTATATATGCTGGACATATTCATTGTTTGTGGATATTACCGTGCAATACCCGAACACGTTATAGCCTTATAGGAAATTCTTTATAAAAATAAATGTTTTTTTAAAGTATACAAACGCAGGTATACAAACACATGACGTATCCTAGTGCTTGTACTTACTATAAAAGTATTAAAAAATAAAAATATTATTAAAATATAATTTATAACTTTTACAATAAATTTTAACGCTATTTATACAAATAATTAATAATATAATATACTATGAGGTCAATAAGCAATCAAATATAATGGGAACATTTTATAAATATAAATAAAAACTTATAGTCATAGGTAGTAGGTACTAATGGTATAAGTAGTATATGGGTACCTAATATAATTACAAATAAGTGAAAAAACTAATAAATATGTTTTCATGTACATTTTTAAATTTAATTACAGTACACGATTGGAGCGGCATTCTAATGATCAAAATTTGTTCTCCAGCTCATAGCATCTTCCAATAGTTGTAACATTTTGCGTCTTGTATCCGTTAGAATTTGATCAGATAATTCGTCCATTAGAGGCGATAGCGATAGCAAGAATAGTTCGTTGCCTTTTTTGTCACTAGATTCTTTCAACTCCCGCAAAATTGTCCACCTTCGTGGAAAATTTATATTATTGCATTAACATTTTATTGCATTTTCGGTATATAAACGTACAAAATATTTTACACTTCAATAGTTACCTGTTTGTGTTGATTGATACTGGTTTGGGTAACGCAAATCCGGGATTGAATGTATCTAATGGGTAACACTAAAAACACATAATTTATAGTTATATTATTCATTTTTAAAGTACAATTAACTATAGTATTAATATAATTTAGTTCACCTCTTCCAGCATAAGCTTATCTTGATAGCACAAAGGCTCGGGCTGTACGTCATTCTTTGAAAAATGTATTGTGATATTCACTACACGTATGACATTATCGCCTGTAATTCGTATTTAAATAAAAAATTACTTATATTTTACTTCTAATTTCAAGTTATCGAAGTTCTAAATTATTAATCGTAATTTAATTTACTAACCAATTGCGTAAAAACAAAATACAATCAGTACGAAACCACCTTCCCACAATAAATATTGATAAGGCAACGCCCTCGAACGGTTTATATGAGTCTTCCAAAATTCTCGATAACCATATTTGATAGGCAATAATTCTACATAACGTCTTCTAATGGTCATAGGATTCTTCAGGATGATTTGACGATATTCGGGTGGCACGTGCAGTACAATTGGTGTCAACTGATACGGCATTGAATCTGTGGAATCAAACATTAAAATGTTATTTAAATTCACATAACTACACAAATTTGAGTAAATGGTGTGTGCATTTTTATTGTTTCTTCATAAACAAAAATTTGACTTGAGTAAATAATTTTTATCGAGGAAAAGTGATAATACCATATGGGAAGATTGGTAATTATATAAATTAATAAAAAGAGTATAAACATAATGGTTTGTAAGGGGTTAGGTAAAATGTTTAGTAGTTTGACTAAATATTTATCGTGGAAAGTTGAAGCGTAAGAGTTAAAATACATTATGTTGAAATGCATTACGATTCCCCCTTCCATAGGAACGCAAACATACTTTTGAGTTATAAACGTTGCTATTAATATATTAGTAAAATCAAATGTTCGCCTATGATAATTGATAAATGACTAATGAGAACTGTAATATAAGCATAATTGTGTAATATTGCAATAATAACTGCAGTATTTTATTATTTTTATTTTTACTGCACAAATTCACGATTATACAAAGTAGACATTGTTTTGAATTATAATATAATAAAATCAAATTATAATTAGTTTAAATAAAAGTATAACAAAGAGTTGAAATTCGAGATGCCTAGCCTATTAAAATGTGCATTAAAATCTTATACAACTAGAATAAACACGTTTAAATATTTTGGTTATATTTAAATCACATACTATGATTTTAGCCTCCAAGTGCTTCAACTGTTATTTCCCACGTTTTCGTTCAAAAAAAAAGGTGTGTTAAAATAATCTTTAATGTTTATTTTATTCATTGATTGTAAAAAAAAATAATACTGTTTATTAAATTGAATATTTTCAGCAACAATGAAAGTATATTACAATAATAATTTATTTTGTTCGTGTGAATTATTTATCATTTATTAAAAATACAAAACACTTAATTGTATTATTTCTGCGTTTTGTGTGAATGTACGCGTATAAAAATTATAAAAATAAGAGAAATATTAGGTTATTTTTACATAATACTGTTTGGCTTTTTGGTTATTATAATTTTAAAATAAATTAATATTTTAAAAACATCAATCGATGATATACGAAGGTGAAACAATATATTTTTATTATCATGTATATTATACAATACTCGAATGTTACGGCATGGAAAAAATGCATGTCACTAAAAATATAGGTGTTTAAATTTTTTCAAGTTCAAACATCTATTTTTAGAAATAATTTTTACGTTAATAATTCTACAAGTCGTGCATTATATATTTTGGCTCACTTACTTAATTCCGGATAGCAGTTTAAATATTTCAGCATCATAAAAAGCATTTTCCAACCAGGTTTATGAACCATGCGTTCTCGTGCACCATGAGTGCCATCATGAAACTTGAGTAAAGCCTACAAAAAATGAATACATAATGTATTATGTAAACTAGATTCTTGATTTCTTATACGTTTTAATATTAATTTTCATTATTTACATAATATATACAATGTATCTAGGTACTTAAGTTAATTAAAAATATACGATATGAGATTTAATTTTAAGCAGTTGAATATTTATTTAAGATTAAACTGTATTCTTTATTAGCAAACTGATTTATTAAAAAAAATTGAATTTATTATTTTGCATTAAAATAAAAAATTTATTTAAGTAAAATAATCTTAAAATAAATAAAAAGAGAAGTGAATTTAAATCGAAACAACGGTTTAATGCATTTAAATTTTGTTATTTTTGCTTATCTATTCGTATAACATTTTTTCATAGCATTTTTATTCAATTAAAGTATACCATAAAATAAATTTGATGTATATTAGTAATATAAGTAGAAAAATAGCATGAAAACTTGAAAAATATTACTTAAAATATGCAAAAATAAAGAATACACAATTTTATACTTGGAATCATACAAATGTATAAATAAATTTTGTAGATAATTTTTCTTTTATAACATGGAACCTATGTTTATATGTATTATATAATGGTTAGTAAAAGCTATACAATTTCTATAGGCCCGAACTTTGTTTATTAGTATTTATCATAATTCATAATCCAATAAAATAAATAAAATATTGTTTCAAAGAGTTGAGTACAATTTTTATGTCAATTGGAGAGTAAAGAAATTCATTAATTTTTCGTACAGAGAGAGAATAGTATAATATATGTCCGACGTTTTTTATTGCTGTATTTTAAGTTATGCACTAAAATAATCTTATTTCAATGTTTTTCTTATCTAAAAATGGTTCAATGTTCTAAGAGTGCACTTAAATTTTATTTTTATTTTCATGAGCCTCGATTCATAAATTATAATTTTTTTGGCATACAACACCCTATACGATTTGTTACTTATTCACAAAAATAATTAGCTAGTCGGTAAATCGATGTCCTTTTATAACAAAATATTATTTTTAACGGTATTTGGACGCGTTGATAATATTATACTCGTTTTTTGGAACGTGCTAAATTATTTTTGAAATAAAAATCTAAGGTCAATCCGCATAAACATATATAAACAAATCGTGTTCGCGAGAATGATGATGATGATGATGATAATAATAATAATAATAACAATGTATTGATTAATTATTGTAGGAACCTACCTGGACGAGATCGTATCCGGCTTCTTCGGTAGTTTTTGTCATGTTTCTGCGGTTATGATTTTGCAGCATTCAAAGCGTTAGAACATTCGGCGGCACTACCTGTTGTATCCAAAGGCTTTTTACGGTTCGAATGCGCGAAAACACAAAAATCTAACTGCCGCGGTAAACACTACAATCTATTTCTAGACGTCTGGCATCTGCCAACTTGCGCGCGATCTTTTTGTCATCGGACATTGATTCGGCTTTACGCGCCGGGACTATGTCTGTTCGCGGATCAGCTGTTTATAAATACCAGTTATTATTGTTGTAACGCCGAGTTTTCGCCTTAAAATAACACGGTGGTGCAATGTTTTTTTAAAAGAAAAATATTATTACTTCCGCACGTCATCAATAATATACCATGCGAAGGCCATCACTCGACGTGTAGGGGGGATCTTAATATATTATTTAGCAGTTAGCTGTCCATAAATAAGGCACAAGCCCACTAACCAAGCGTAACTGGTACACAAATTTAACCTAACCTATACGTTTTACCGGATTCGACGATATTATCTTTGTTAATATTGTAATGATGCGTAACAAGACAATAATGCGTCGCGATCTCGAATTTTCAAATTTTTCATCCCCACACCGACGCTGAAATAATGCATATGAATATATCATATGGGTGCTTATAATTAATTATATTACAATGAATTCAGTTACACTACTTATGTGGTACTTAATCCTGGACCTAACCTATTGATTATATAGAGGTGTACACACAAGCGAACGAATAAAATAATAATTTATATTCTCCACCGTACGATACCGTAACCATCAGTCGATAAGTTTAAGGTTTATGTAGGTTTCTACAATAAATGTATGTTGATTGCGATAATATTCTAATATATGATATTTAACAAATGAATACTTTTTATTGACTTAAGGCCGATATTTACATTTTTATGTAAGCTATGAGTAGATTTAAAAATGCTCTTATATACGGCAGAAACATTTAAATATCGTAAAAATGTAATTTGCAAACATATACTTAAATATGTTTCTAAGTTAAATTATATGACAAGTTAATTTACTTTAATGTTAAAGCTAACAGCACAAAGTTCGTTACACTAAACCCAAATCTTATCTGTATTACATGTGAACCAGAGAGCTGAAAAAACAAACAGTGCACTACTGACATTCTCTTAAAAAAATTGAAATCATTAATAAGGTCCAGAATTTATATGCGTGTTAATCTTACTGTAATAAATAATATGAAGAATGTTTTGCCGCAGTTTTTATCAAATTGATTCAGCTCAATGATTATACATTATATCATCATACATGTACATTGTACAGTGTATACTTCAAACTGTAAATAACAAAACAATTTAAATGTGCTATTAATATATACATATGTAAATAAAATGTATTATATATTTGTAAATAAATATTAAAATATGTAATAATGTACCGGTATGACTTATTTATATTTACGGAAAACAATCGTCTCCGAAGTCGAAACAATAATACGAATCTATATTTTGTTTTTATATTTTTAATTTAATATGTATTATTATGTACGCAAAAAAAAAAATATAATAATAAACAGAGGTGTGGTACAATTTAAATTTAGCACTGACACACTGTGTGGAAATTTACGTAGGTCTTGTTATTAAGACCGTATATGAGACAGCGGGCTGCAGCTAAGCAATATTAAATTTTACGATTAAATTCCCAACAACTTGATGAAAATATACACTATAGTATTTTTGTGGACTGTTTTTGTGTTATTACTTATTATTCAATGCCTCGTATGGTCTCACAATTTGGCCTTCGGTTGTAAGAATAATTGTTTTTAATCAAAACACTTTAAATATGTTTTTTGTAGTTTTGTGTAGTATTAGTAATATGAATGAATAAATTTATAATGATATTATAACTAGAGAATGGGCTTTGATGCAAAATACATTTTTTAGTGATTGGCATAGAGCAATGTTTTCCAAGTACTCAATTCGATTCATACATCACAGAATTTAAAAATGAAACTTTTATTTTGTATTTTTTGAACGATTTTGGTGTTTAAAGCATTTTTTGACATTTTTAGACCATATTTTCAATTTTAGTTCTTTTTTTTATGTATATTTGTTACTTGAAATTATAAAAGTTTTAAAAATATACATTAAATGTAAATTTTTTTAAATGTTTTGTTTTGTCTCGTAAATTAGTTATTTTTACGAAGACCGGCAGATACCTACTTAGTTCCCATCGAAGGACCGAGACCGTATCGTTAGTGTGAAACGACCTTAATCTTAAATAAGCTTGATAACATTACGATACGCGATAACGGCAAATAACTAATACACATTTTTTTTTTTATGAAATACATTTTTAGAATTATGTGTTTTCTAAAAACTTTAAGATATAAGTTATAACCATTTCGACGTGATTAAAATAATCTGCACAGAAATTTACATTAAAAAGGGTAGTTATCATTCGCCACTGGACATTCCGTAAAGGGTATATAACTAAATATGAATATTTTAGAATATGATAGTTTTTAAAATATTTAGTCAAAAAACCGAAAAATCAAAATTTGAATAATCCTATTATTAAAGGATAAAACAAGGCGATCATACTCGATAAATCACCTTGTATATATTATAGTGGTCAGATGTGTAGGCGTGTAGCCAGTAATTTTTAGGAGAGTGTTTTAATTTTGTATTTAAATGTAACATATGGGGAGTTTTATATACTCTAGATTGTAGTATTATTAGTCATCAATCTTTATATTAATAGAATCAATATGATATACTGGAACTAAATAGTTAACTTTATGGGCACCTCTCTGGTTACAGCATTGATGTACTCGACGCAAACAAGAACTGCTGTGGATTTAGTGTATTGAACATCTGTAAGATTAGCGTGAATTTTCCATTGTTGAAAATTGACAAAATATGCATAAACAAAAATTTTCCAAAGTCTTAACTCTAAAATATGAGTCAATTTGCAAAAAAAAAACTTTTTTCTATAATCTATTACCTATTTAATACCTGTTTGTTGTTATTTATATTTGTATATAATATATAATCTGGTTACGCGAAGCCTTAGTTTTTAAATTAAAGGTAACAATTGGGTATTCATTGGTGTATTGAATGAAGATAATCTACAGATAATTCGTCCACAGCAATAAAGTCGAATTTAAACTTAACAATTTTGTATAAAAATAATATTAAAAAAAAAAAAAAAAAATAAAAAGAAACAAGTCACATTTGTTAAATTGGAATATATTGAAAGAAAATGCGCAGAAATACGATCATACTTTCGGCGTGGACTTTTTCGCGAGCGATTCGTTTGCAGACATGTAATTCTTCATATTTGTAAATTATAATATTGATTTATAATTACATTTTGGAGTTGGTCAAATCGTTTTTAAGGTGTAACGTGTAGGCAACCCATGGCCGTCGCTGGCGTTGCCTATTTTACATTTAGACGGAGTCGGAATCGATTAAAAAAAAAAAAAAATTAAACGAGCAATTTTTGATTCTATCCATATTGCGTTTTACAAGTCGCGACATTTTTTTTACGAAGCGCTGGTGTTATTCTCGGGAGAGAGTCGATTCTCGTAAACAAAGTTATCGCGACCTCTGGACGATTTCATTTCAAATTTCCCAACTCGCTCGGCCTTCGTAGTAACAACCAGACGCGTCTCGGGATAAAAATCCCCCCTCTCGAAGCCGAACATCGCACACACCACCTCTAATTCTTGGGAACGGAAAATCGTGATTGGTCCCTTGTAAAGTAAAGGGACGTCCAAAAATTGTGCCACAACGCACTGGGGCGCTGGACACGGGCAATTTTCCGTATGGGTGTCAGCAGCGCGGGCTCACTAGACGATCACAGATCGCGCCGCTCCCCTAGGACAAGGTAGAATAGACAGATAGACAATGGTATAGATTTTCGGTAACGTTCTACTGGTGTTTGTTTTCAATAGGTAAGGTTGTATGAATTAATATTATATTATTATTATTGAGTACTGACGGCAAACAG
>NW_020270975.1:2325224-2394681 GCF_002803265.2 Melanaphis sacchari | reverse complement strand
GGTAATACCGAACGAACGACGAGACAGCAACACGCCATTACCGTACTGCTGCGTCGTCGACGCCGCACAAGACGGCGTTCGAAAGTCGCGTCGCTTCCGCGTCCGAGTGGTCCGGAACCGCCAAGAGAGAGCCTTGACGGTTGCCAAACGATTTACTTCCGGCGTCGGACCGTGTTGTGACCCGAGTCGCGTCGCTTCCGACGACCGACGCGGAAAACCGAAGGTGTAGGTTGGTCTCGGGCGTGACGGTGGTTCGCGTCGACTACGATGTCACCTGTGCGTTCGCACAGTACGTGAAATAACGTTTTGTGCAGTGGCCGTGCACGTTTTCCACCAGGTGACGCCACAAATACGTACCCGGAGAAATGTAATTATTATTGTGCGCAATTATGTTTTGTGCAGAAACGACAATGGTGTAAGGAACTAACTGAGAAGTAAATAAGCGGGTAAAACTCGGACATTCATTAGGTGTCGCGTAGATCACTGTAATGGGTGTGTTGAATTTGAGAGTTCAGTGATATTATGATATCGTCGTATGCAAAAACCGATCCTGAGCGGACACGGTCTTTCAGCCTATACCGCACTGGAGTACATTTCAAGATTTATGTTTTTCACTGTTCTAATCAAACTGACTTATTTTACTGTTACCTAATATTAAGGTAGGTTGAATACATTTTTGTCGAACACGTGCCATTTATTATATTATTAATATTTTTAAGTGCCAGATTATATTGGTTGTTATTGACGTTTGAGTTAATAACGCACCATTGTATAAAACATTTTAAATGTCAATAAAATATAATATTGTATTTATGTATATTTGGATTTTTTGGTTCAAGTATGAAATATTTATGAGAAGCATTGTGTTTAATTCCTTAACTTAAACTATTTAAAAAATTGAACATTTTTTAAATTTTTTTAAAATAAGAGTCAATTATAACTTGTAGTTTTTACATTTGAAAAATGTTGTAAAAATTTGGGCTTTGATTAATGTAAATTAAAAAAATTATGGCAATTTATTTTAAATAATTTTATGAAAATATAAAAATTACTCATATGGGATTTTGTATTAAATTTTCAAGTATTTTTGCGTATTCATAAATTGTACATAAAAATATAAATAAAAAAAGTACATAAAAATTTCAATGTTTATAAATGGTTGAAATTTATATTATAATATTATACAGAAAATAA
Organism: Melanaphis sacchari; assembly: GCF_002803265.2. Taxonomy (NCBI): domain Eukaryota; kingdom Metazoa; phylum Arthropoda; class Insecta; order Hemiptera; family Aphididae; genus Melanaphis; species Melanaphis sacchari. The sequence continues at coordinate 2,393,487 of NW_020270975.1, read as the reverse complement.
TAGTATAAGTATTTGATGAAAAAAGTTTTTACGGTTTTTCTTTTTTTATCAAATTTTTTACCCCGATTATTTAGGAATGTACTAGACTATTTTTAATTTTGATTCCCCCTCCACCCCACAGCGTGAGTACCAATTAAATCTCAATTTTTATTTTTTTACCAGAAATTATCCTTAAATTTAAAATTAAAGCATTTTTACTGTCCCAAAAACGAACAAAAAAAAATATATCGCGTTGAAAAACCAAATATCAATACATTCATCGCTCTGCTCAAAATCTAAAAGTATTTAAATGTTATAGCTTTTGAGCGAGAACAATATTTACAAATATTTTATCACAATTGTTATACTAGTCGGCTATAGAGAAAATAATGAAGTAAGTAACTAATCTCATTTCCCCATAAATTGTAACAAAAAGTTTGGTGTCAACAGCAGTTTAATAAATAGTCCAATCATTTGGAATATATAATATATTTAGTAATCATTATTTGTATCATATCTACACTAGACACATTGCATAACCGTTAAAACTTATTATCATTAGTCATTACATTATAACCATAGCATATTATAACGTTCAAAAGCGAGTTCTACGTGCTTACGATATTTTTTTGTTTTAATTTTTTATTGGTCTTAATTACGACTTCGGCTCCTCTTTATTTTCTGACGATTAGTTGCACTTTAATTAATTTAATATTGTTTTTCAATATACACCCACAACAGTGCATCGATGCGGGTAAATTACAACAGTACGCTTCATGTATAAAATATTTGTTACGTTGATCTCAAGAATTCGACTCTCCGTATCGATGTTATTGAAACATTATTTTGTAACGATCTGTATAGGTTATGCGTAATAAAAATACATGAACGCGTCCATGATAATCGTTAATCATTTTCGACGGAAACTATTAAATTATTATAATATATTAATTGACGGTCCGTTAAATTATTACTGTAACAGTATGTGTCATAGATTTAATTCGTATTCAGCTGCCGCGTACCGCAGAATAGGGCATAATATACTGGTAGTATTGGTATAATTGTATACGGTTAAATATAATATATGCTCTATGTAATCCTGTATTGTTATTTATTAGTATCTAAAACTATAGGTATAATTTCGAAAGTTAAAAATCCATATTCTCAAAATCTGAACCCGCAATAAATTATTTTATAGTTAACTATATAATATTATATAGGTACTTACTATTTATGCGATCATAAAATAACATTAAATATTTGGATAAAAATTATATGCCTTGAGATCATGGGCATCCCCAAACATTTTTTTAGGGGGGGGGGCAAAATTAATTTAAAAAATAAATGAAGATTTTTTTATATATTTTATTTATAGTACATTATTATGTTTCGTCATAATTACATTTAATCCATTTAGATATTGTTATTATACATTTTATTTATAAAACATTATTATTTTTCGTCATTTTTACATAAAATGATTACAATTAGGTAACAAATTAAAATTCTAGAAGGGGAAAGTGCCTTGTCTTGCTCCCCCCCCCCCCATCTAGGACGCCCATGCCTGCTATGATCTAATTAATCATATACTATTACAGCATACATATTATTCAGAAATAATTTCAAATTTTGATATAAGTATATAGATACGTTATGTTTTTTCTGAAAAATTAGAATTTGAATAAATAATAAATTATTAAAAGTTTAAAAATCGGGACCAGCATCTCGATAAATTACTCTTCATCTATTAGTCAATACCCATTCGGCATTCGGTAAAGGTACAACAATAAATAGCCGCATGACAATACTCACACAATGCGCAGATATCGTGATCCACCGTGTATTATAAGGAAATCATAAGCTGTTGTTACGTATAATATCTCTAATCGGAGTGTGCGCAGGACGATCCAGGTATACTATGCATAGGAGTATGATTATGGATTTGTACAATACGTAATATATAGTTTATACTGTAAATAATTATGTACACGGTTAGTGTGGATATATGATATAACTATAGTAATAATTATAAATGGAGGTGTTCACGTTTTGGCTTTGAGCTTTTGCGTGACTTTCATCAGTTACACATATCGCACACACACACATATATATATCGTATATTGTATATATGTGCATTTATAAATATGTATATAGTATATACACTTAACGCAGTCGATACTTATATCGAACAATAGAAGCGCAAACACGAATATGGGCGTTCACTGTTCGGGTGAAAATATAATTAAAGAAAAACAATCTATCCAAATTAGACGTGAGTACTATTATTCCACGTGTCATTCAATTTAAGTGCTGCACACTGTACAATATACATAACACATACCTATATAGTGTCTCCTATTTTATTATTGTCAATATTATACTTTTATACCTTACGATATTAACTTATATACCTACTTTTTTTTTTTTTTTAATGGAATGTTATGGATAATTTAATCACATTTTGGAAAAATCATATCGTTTAAATTAGAATTTAATATTTACGATATACTTATATCTAATTATAGGCTATAGAAACTACCCGAACTAGCTATGTGTATATAAATGAACTTACATTGAACCAGAAGATTTTAGGAGCTTTATTCAGATATGAAGGTTGCAGAGTAAAATTATAAAGTGGAGTATTTCACCCATACACCCTTTAAGCTGTGAGTACATAAATGTTATATACCAGGGGTTCTTAACCGGTGGTTTATAAACCCCTAAGGGGTCCCTAATGGATTACTTGGATGGTCTACGGAGCAAATAGGGAATTACATTTGGTAGGAACTCAGGCCCTTCGGTATTTTCAAGAAAAAAATCCCCCACACCCCCTCCACATCAAACACATAAAATAAAAATATCACTTAATATACAGAATATTGTTTTCAGTTGGAAGATTAAACATTATTTTTGATATCAGAAACAAATAAATATAATATAATGAAACCTCAAGGAAGTCTTTGTAAAATATCTAAGAATTAATAATTTTAATCATCGACATATTATTATTGTCAGATTCATCAAAGCATGAAAAATCTATCTATAAATTATATCTTAAATTTTTTTAAAGACTCTCGATATAAAATGATTACGGTTTTCTTTATCATCAGCAATTTGTTTCCTTGAATTTTTTTTTAAAATTCTTTGCTATTCTGGCATATGGCATTATTTTCAATTTATTTCAGGAACATTTTTATCCACAATCTTTATACGTTTTTTATACATTTCATTATTTTTGTTTATAAATGGTATCGCTTCATTAACTGTATTTTCGAGTAAAATATGTTTGTTTAGTTTTTAATGTTCAAAATTGTTTATTTTGAAGTTGTTTTCACTGATAGGGTTATGCATTAAATTATTATTTTGAATTGCTGGATTACAAAGATACATATGAAAATGAGATAAATAATGTGACTTATTAGAAACATTACAATCACAGTTATAATTATCTTTAAGTTTATATTCTTCGATATCCTTGGGATTAATGGTATTATTTATAATTTGAGAATTTGAACTAATAGGAGTAAAATTATTAACATCATATTCATTTATTTGAACATTAGAGTTAATGAAAACAGAATGTTCATCAATTTGAGTGCTAATTGTCAACGAAATCATCAGTGGTTTCATAACGATTTATGCATTTCAATGGACATCGGTTTGAGTATAATTTTTTCTCTTATCTACACGACCAAATGATTTTGTCAATTTAGCAATACAATTCATAAAATATTGTTCATGGGCTTCTAAGAAGTTGGTTTAAGTATATTTTGGTTTTTAAAAATACCATGTAATACAGTTGATTGGTAACTATCAAGACTAGTAGAATCAGAATCTTATAAACTTTTATCGTTTGGAAAATCAGATGAGTTATCGGTTGATGAATGATAATTCAAACTGTGAAAATCAATCATACAGTTTTCTTTTATCATCACAAAGTGATCCTTTAAACAATAATAGTCCAATAAATTCAAGTACCTAACGTAATAAATTGGATTAACTCTTTTGAATTTACTAGGCCAACATTTTACAATCGTCAAAAGGCATTTCCTTTAAAATGGCATCAATCAATATAGTTTTTAAACTGTAAAATACTATGATAATATTACCTCTATGCCAAAATAATTTGTACTTATTGACAAGTATCCATCAAGTATATTTAATTAAAATTAATTTTATATGTATAGTTAAAAAATATTAGATTATTATTTGCTAGTCATGTATTCAATTTTATCACATATTTTAATTCGTGTATTTATATTTTTTATTTTTATTTATGGTTGTAGAAAAAAAATTAAATTAACTACAAAAATTAAAAAAAAACTCATCATTATAATTCATTTGTAACATATTCAGAAAGTGTTATCTTTTTTCGGCTGATTTAATTGTGATTGCAAATCTTTTATCTGCCCATCTTTAACACTTATCAATGAACTCGTGTGGTCAATATAAATAAATATTTAAATCTTCATTTTTATTATAATCATAATTTATAGCTAAGTAAATAAAATTATAATTTTTTTTTTTTTAATGCATCACAAGATGTTTAAATAATTTAACCTTGTGTTCTATGTCATTAATTTTATGTTTCTGTTTATTTATTAATACTACAATTTCTTTCCCGAGATATTCTTTAGTGCAACAGTCGGTTTCTAAGGAATATAAAACTAAATTATATACATTTAGTTTCACTAATAAGTTGATTAATTAATGTGTTGCTTTATGCTAAATAGTAAATGAACAAATAACTATATGTATACTAATAATACCTGTAACTTGAATAATTTCATCATTGATTATGATATAAAGTGGATAATTTTGATTTTTTTTCTAATTTTAATTGTTTTTATGTTTAAGTTTCACAATTACTAGTTTTAAAGATTTTAAAAACTGAAATATAGTATTTGGGTTAGCCATTGATAGCTTTTTTAAGGTTTCCTTTGAAAGTGGTAACTTCACTTTTTTAACACCTTTTGACAACATTTAATATATTTTATTATAAAATAAATTGGTCATCTGTAGCTTTTGAAATTTAATTTTCTATTTAAAGTATTTCAATTTGAAATCTTATTTTTCAATGAGCTAGCTAGTACAAAATTGTGAAGTACTATTAATATTTTGGCTAATGATATTTTATTATTTCAGTAACCACCGCTATTAAAATTTACCGGTTATTAATTTAATAGCAAACAATGTTTGTAATAATTGTGTCTTATTTGCATCAGAAAAATCTCTAATTATAGATTTTTTTGGCCGAGTAAATTTAAAAGAGTTAATCCAATGTATTATGTTACTTGAATTAATTGGTTTCAAAGTATCATCTTGCGATGATAAAATATAATTGCATAATTGATTTTCATAGTTTGAATTATCACTTTAAGTTGTCATTTTTTTATTTCATACAATAAATAATAAAAATTTATAATAAAGTAAGTAAAAAATTATATTAATAAAATAATTATTGATAAAAATAAAACTAGTTACTTCTCACTACGCAAAATTTACAAATATGTAACTTCAGTATTAAATTTATTCTATTGTTGGATTTGGCAAAATCATTTAATACTGATACCGTGTCAATATTAATGTCTTTTTCAATATTAATCAACCCTTAACTAACAAATCGTTCTTGGAGAATTGTTGATCTCATTCATGTTTTTAACCTTTTCATGGCGGAAAATGATCTTTCGCAAGTAGCAGAGTTTATATTCAAAGTTATTACTACATTAAATGGTTTATAATAATTTGGAAAGATTTTTTACTGTTCAATGCTTATAAGTGATTTTGCAGAATTTTCAAATGAATATTAACTTTCAAGAAATTTTTTATAACCATTATTTCTGATCTTAAAGCATTTTGGAAACACTGAATAAATTCTAAAAATTATTATTTATAAATTAATTTTCAAAAGAATATGGTAAATATTATTTTGAAGTATAGATTCAAACATTCAATAATATTGTTTAGGAGAATTAATCCAATTAAATACAGTATAAATTAATAATAGATTACGTATTTATAAAAATATTTTTTTAATAATAATTATCTTATAATGGTTAATGAATCGTATACTTTCATTAAAGTTTAATTTAAAAATGTTGTCTACAGATTAGGCTATTTCCATAATTTTTGGTGAAAATGGTTAAACATAAACACATATCATATCATACTTTTAGATTATAACTTGTATATTTATAAGTCTTAGATAAATATTTATATTCCCAATGGTTTTAATTAGGTGATTAAATCACTTATTTATTACATTTTCATTAATTAATTAACATTGTATTTAAAATTTAAAAAATTAAAATATATTGATGATATTGTGTACAAAACCAAATTCAGTTATTAATATTTAAATAAATATAGTGAGACTTAAATTCAATCAGGGGAGGGGTTGAGCCCCTCAAGCCTTACATTATTATAGTGTATATTTAATTTAATAAAACAGTGTATTACAGTAATTCTTATGAGGTACTCGTACAACGATATACTCGTTATAAAACTTTTTTAAATAAACATAAAAATATTAAATAATAAACAAAATTAAAAATATACTATATAATATAGTATATTTTATACTGTAAAGGTCAAAGAGGTCTATATTTTGTAGAAATGGTTAAGAACCTTTGTTATGTACATAATACACAATAAATTGAATAAAAATTTATAAATATTGAAGAATGAATTTTAAAAAGTTTTCATGTGAAGCTTGTAATCGATCAAGCCTGGGTCCATCTTAAACTTCCCGCTATAAGATTATTTCAATACAATATATATTTGGTGACTTGCTGGCTGCAGGTATAATATTCGTTTTATTTACGGGCCCCGATTATTAAGTACTTGTATATTTTTAGTTTTCATACGGGTAAAATGTATATGACATTTTGTTTTTATGGAAAGTTATATACCTCCAGTATTGCGTTTGTTTCAATATAATATAGTGTACGATACATATACGTATTGAAAATCTTATTACGAGAACATTATCAAGACTGTCGAGAATGTATAGAATGATATTTTTCTGTTGTTCGAACGCATTTATGGCTCAACATTTATACTTACCCGCTTTTAAAATTTGTATACTACACATTAAAACTGGGGATGTTTCCCGTTTTAAAGGTAGGTATTTGCATATTGTATTTATGAACTCATCACGTCAGCGTGTATTAGAAGAGATGCTAAATAACGAAAATTATGATGTAATTCCCTTTAGTGAACTGCTACAGTGTGAATATAGTACTTTAAAGCTGTATATCTTTATACAAGTGAAATCAACCAATCAAAGTCACGTTATGTGACTTTTATTTTATCGATGCATATTCATTATTCATGGAAAAGTTTTAGGATAATGCCAAATAGTGTATAATATAATACTGTATAACTACATACGGGAAATCTGGAGACATCACAGAGTTATTGCGGTGTATATATATATACGTATGTGATGTCAACCGCTATAACAATTAAAAGTTGATTGTTATAGTGTTATTAATTTTAACGATTTCTGAGACGCCTTTTAGAAAATTTTATTTGGTAGTAAAATCAGTTTTATGCTATTTAAACTTTACGACGTCGACGGCTCTGTACATAAAATGTTTCCTTTGGATTTCGTATAGTTTGATGTGACTACACCTATGAAGTATGCACAAAATACAATAAATATTATATTATATCGACATTAAAAATACGCATAATAATTTTATGCTTTATATATTTATGTGTATGTAGGTATTTTCCAAACGTATACTTACTGTATTATGTAAACGATATATATATATATATATTTGAACGTTAGACGACAACTATATAGATAAATGACCAGTAGCCATAAACATCGGATGCATAGAAGTGCCATATTATGCATAATTTTTTAATGGAGGTGGATAGAACAATTGATTGCAAAGTTAGCTGTGGGGTCGTAAATTCCATGCCCTCCAAAATAACGATACGAGTACAATGTACTTTAAATATCAACAAATATTTTATTTTATCTATGCCTCGTATGTATATGTAAAATAATAATCATTTATAAAAGTAAGTCTAGCAATTGTCTTGATTTTTGAACGTGACATTAAGTACTTTTTTGAAATCACAATAACGATTTAACTAAAGATGGTCAAACACGTTAACCCAATGTATTGTGATGAGCGATGGTTCTAAAAATAAACTATAAATTATGAATAATATAGTAATTAGTAAGTTTACATTAGTAAACTTACTCTTTTCTTCACGAGTCATTGTATTTCTGTTGCACATGTTTTTAGTATTTTCATATACTTGAAATGATTTCTCAGTAATTGACTTGGCAAATATAGAAATGTAATTATTAAGAAGTACTAAATGATTATACAAGTCAATAACAAATGTATAGCTGTTTTAGAATTTTTACGATTTGCTTTCAATTTTACCGGCAATGTCTATTATTTTTTAGTTCATATAATTTAAATGTCTGATTTAAAAATAAATTGTATATATTTTTTAAATAAGTTTTATTTCCAATATCACAAAATACATATTATTTTACCTTACCAGCCTTACAGTAAATGCATGTTAAAACAGCTGTAATTTTTGAGCTATAATAAAGACTTTACTTTTTCTTTAAAACTATTAAAAAAAAAGCGAAAAATAAATTCACATTGATATTAATACTTATATTATTTGGGATTGTAAAATGCATGTCATGTGGTTTACCTTAAAGTTTTTTAAAAAAATCTTCGTCAATATTTTTAATTATTTTCATGCATCTGTATGGTTTATAAAAGAAAACGATTAATAAATGTTAAGTGTGCAAATAAGAATAAGAAAATAATATTTTTCAAAAATGCATAGATTTCATTAAAAAGAATGTCAAGAAATTGAGAAAAGCGTAAAACGCTTACGCGTAACTAAAATATTTTTTTTGGCATTTAGTATTATATAATATCTACTTTTTGTTATTTATTTTTTATAGAGGAATAATTTAAAAAAAAAACTTCGGATAAAAACACGATTGATAAAATATGTGTTTTTGAATTCATGGTAACCATACTTTTTAAAACTTTATGTTACTAAAAGTTTGTTATACATGTTCTGTTAGTGTACGAGTGTTTTTGTGAATATCTGTCGGCAACAAATAAAAGGTCGGATGAAATAATTGATTTTGGTTATAGAGAAGCATTATAAAAAATATAATTTTTTTTCAATTAAATATTATTTGTTTCATTTTGTATGTGTTTATCCGTGTATTATTATTAATAAAAATACACTGTATTTAATTAAATTTATTTAAAACTATAGTAGACACAATAATGGATTTTTGTCTTTTTATCTATAGTTAAGGTAATTAAGTCTTTAGTAAAATTAATTATTATTTTACTTCTTATAAATTATATAATAATTTATATAAAATGTACCTATTATACTTGTTGAGTTTTAATGAGGAGCATTAAATTTGAATTAGAAATTAAATATTCACATATAGAATAACTAATATTATAGTTATTAATAGGTGATCAATGGTACTTAAAAAAAAAAAAATAATAATAATAAATAAAAAATAGTCATTATAGTATCGGTAGGTAGTGTTATATCTAATAACATAGGTACATATCTGATTTGAATTATACAAAAAATGGAAAAAATGTGATATTATTAATTTTTTCGACAGTCAAATATGAAATAGGTACCGTATTAACAATTATTCATGTATAAAATGTAAACTACACACCAATAATTGTGAAATTTCATTTCGTAATTAATAGGCACAATAATAAAGTTTAATTATCGGATTTTTCACCATTTCGGATTATTAGGTTTAGTGCATTATTAGTGATGTATTTATAATGTATGCAGTTGTCCATACGACGCGGCTAACTTCAGTGTTTACAGAACGTGATTTGAATTAAAACTATGAAGTGATTTAAACTCTAAATCATCGTTAGAAAAAATAAATAAATAGCAACTGATTATTTTCGATCTTTTTAAATCGTATTTTGATTATCATTATTATTCAGACGACCTTATAAACTTAGCATACATAGTAATATCTCCTAATAATCGGTCAGTATCAACTCCGTATAATTAGGTACTTATAGATTTGGAATCAGCAATCTGGTTTCCAGGCGGATGACCTGTTTATAAAAACGAATGGTTTTACAATATTTTCAACACCGATATCGATGTGTACGATTGTTTCGTGTAGTAAACATGTAATTAATGTACATATGCTGTGCAGCGTCTGTTCAATTTAGACTTAATTTAACAAATATGTCGTATAATAAAGACAACTATTGAGAATTTAAGGCGCATACACGTCATATTTTCAAATTTTAATTTTATAAAATGCTATCCGATGATATTACGTCTTAAAGCATCATGACTGCAAGTTACGACAGAAGCACGTCCCAGCGGACCACTATATCACGTTCTGACTCGATCACTCTAGTGTATCAGTTTATTATTAAATATAAATAATAGCATAAGAAGTTTGAGGCTGTAAAGCACTTGTGCACATTGCAAGGATAATATTTAGTTTGAATAAGTTTAACTTTTCAACGAGTAAATAAAAAAATACTTATATATACATATATATTATATGTGTATAATGACTGTCACTCAATCATGTGTGTATAAATATTATATTATATTATTATAATGTATTAGTCGCTGGAGTAGTCGGGTATTTTCACGCAATATTTCATTATTATCATTAAAATTAATTTTTTACGCATCCGTTTTATTAGTTTTAATAAAAATAAAAATCGTTATTATACATTCGTAATAAAATTTATGATATTAAATATTCTATGAGATATACTATATTATATTTCACATGAGATGGGAAAGTATTAGTTATAATGTGATAGTAATAATACTATAGTAAGATATTTTAACTTAGTCTAATATAATTCAAAATTTAACTATGTAGTAACATATCATGATAATATAATATATTATTATTATGTTCGTGTTTAATTTTAAAGTGGGTTCTTATTGTTTCGTACATGGTTGTTTTTTAACCGTATGTATATATGTACGGATACTTTTACATACGCACATATACATATATATTATACACAATGTTAATTTAATGTAATTTCCCGTCTGTGTTTCCTGCATTTTGTCAATTAAACACGTTAATGACAGGCTATACCTGAGTATTGCGGCCGGAATTTGAGCTGAATACGTTTATATACGCGTACACACTTTGTATACAATGAATACAATAATATTGCACTTATATACAATATACGATGTGTTTGAGATGACAGGAAACACTCAAGGAGATCCTAGTGTTCTAATCCGATTCCCATTGTATGTTTGTTGAACGCGATAATGCGAACGAAGATATATAAACGACATAAGTACCCAACACAATAACTTTAAGTTATTTATTTTTATTTTTATTTTGACCTGTTTTAATGCGCCGTAACTTTTTTTCACAAACATCAAGACAACTTCCGATGGAAACGACGTTGAAAACTGCTATACCTACGTACCTATCTATAGGGCACACGCATCAACATATTATTTAGCATAAAATTCAATGTCATACTAAAGATACATATTTTATGCATAAAAAAATAAATGACGTTCAGAATTGTATTTAGCTTTATTTTTTAGGTTTAGCTTTATATATATATATATATATATATATATTATATTGTACAATACTCTATAGTTAATTAACTTTCACAAACTGTAAAATATCCTCTTTTATTTTTGTTGTATTAAAATTAGCATATAGTAGACTTACTAAAAACTATTGTTTCTATACTTTTCTAATTTTATAAAGAAAAATCGGAGGAGGGCTGTGGTACCTGATCCCAACCATTAGTGTTTAATTTTTATTATCTCTGTGCAAGAATATTTAGTGTAGCTATTGGTTTTAAAAATACAATTTAAAATAAAAATTTGTATAGATTAGCCGCGGACTGCAATGTACTTTGCTATGAGATTTATGTCATATAAAAAAAATAATGCCTGCTTAATTGTTAATTATTATTTAAATGCACAATAAAAGGCAACGTCGACCGTATGTTTACGAGTTATAGATTTAAAAACTACTCGACCGATTTTTACGGAAATTTCAGAGATCGTTTTTAAAGTTATCAAGAAAATGTAGAGAGTAGTTGGACTTCGTTCAAAAACGTAGCAGTGTTATAGCCCATTTCGATCGAATTAGTTCACAAACCGACGTACACCGACGCCAGTTTTCCCGTGAATTTGGAGTATACTAAAAAAATTGCAAGGTACACTGATGTAACGCCGCATTTTATATTTTTATGTTTGTTCATTTTTTCCCGGGTGAAGTCAGCTTACACAGATAGTATTATATGTATAAATATGAAATTATAGCTACTGCGATTGTTTACACGCGTGTTTCGGAAACGGCACGTTCGAGCTCAAAATAAATATCAATAATATTAACACACAGAATATTCTCGGATATCTGCTGCAATTGGTATAAATATATATATATGTGTGTGTGTGTGTGTGTGTGTTATATATATCATCACATTGTCGTGGACATTATTTTCCATGAATATTATTAAAATCGTACGAACGTGGTTCGACCGATCGAAAATGATATATTATCACCGTACGGCGGTATAGGTATTCGTTTTATTATCGACATTCCTATTCACATGAAAATCCTTTTGGTTTAATATTATAATAATTATTATTATACACAGGCATTATGCTGTATGTACACCGCCGTAGCTACACACCGCGCGAAAAGTGTGTCAACGCGAAACGAGGCCATCCCGAGCGTCAGCGATGGCGTAACAGAACCGCTCTCGGTGCACGTGGAGTCCCCCGCCCGCGAGTGGCCTCTTTTCTCCTCTTCAGTTCCACCATGTACACGCTCGATGCCATATTCAATATTCGCCATCTCTACCACCACCTCCACTTCCACCGACGCCTCCACACCGATGGCTGGGTTATCCTCCTGAGAGCTCGCACGTGCAACCCGACCGAACAGAACGGCGGTGAGGGGAGACCCTTATATTACGGCTTACTATGCTCAGTACCCCGGTATACGCGTTACAATAATGTTATAATATTATCCGGATGGCCATTTCAGTCATAAGCATAACACGCTGTGTAATAATAATACACCGAGCTTATGGGACTGGAAATCGCCCACCTTAATATTTTATTAAATCGATAAACGAGATGATCAATTTAACGTAAGATATTCACTAATGCTTTTGAAAACACTTAAGTCTTTGAAATTATTTCTATTACATAATTTTGAGTCTTAAAAAATCATCGTTTTTGGAAAAATGGATGATTTCACAAAAAAATAAATAAAAATGATATACCTATCGATAAAAATAATTTTTTTTGTTGTTGAATAGATTACCCGGTATGTCTATGATTATTAATATAGGAGCTGATTTTAATCGGGAGGGGGGGAGGAGATTAGTAGAAATTTGAGGGGGAATCAAGTCTGTCATCTTATTATATATTAACAATTATTAACTCAATAGTCGACGAATTAATAACATTTATCGTTTTGTATACCTACCTATATAATAAATTCTTTAAAAATACTGTACAATGACCATAGTAGAATAATACATTGAAACAGTTAATGCTATATAAATTTGTTTGTGTTAACTTGTTCGAGGTAAACATAATTTTTTAACAGATAACTATTAAACACGTGTACGTTCTTTTGTAAGTTGTAAAAGGTCATTCAGTCGATGTATAACATATCTACGAGTATATATACAGCATACGCACAAGAATATTACAATGAAGAATTAAAATAAGTTTGAAAGTCTTATCGTAAAATCAATTAAAGTAATTCGTTGGGAAAGAGCAGAATATTTGTTTCTTTTAAACATGCATAAAAAAAATCATGACGTCTTATTATCAATATTGCATTGATCTGATTATCATAGATACCTATTGCATACTTTTATTTATATAGCGTACCTATAAATTATAGTATGTTTTATTTTCGTATACAAATTACTAATTATAATTAGCCGTTGAAGAGTCATATTACTCATATTACATATTAAATATTATATTAGGTATATTGTATTGTATATATTATATTATTTATCAGAATATTATAATGATGTAGTTTGAAAAGCAAAATAAATATAGTAGCTACGAGTATAACAGTTTTATAATACAATTAATTGATAAAAACGCATAATATGTTCTAGTGTCATATTTAGTGCTATCATAAAACATGAGTTATTCATGTTATTATGTATATTATGTAATTATGGTCGTTGACAAATAATTCCTTATAAGTCACAATCTGTTTTTTTTTTAAATATATATTCGGAGTATTTCTGTTATATTTTAAAAACCACATTGAAGTTAATAGTAATAAATTACAAAATACATAGGCACCTATACGTCTTATACGAATTATTACATATTTTTTCTTTTGTTTGCTTTAATTACGATATGGAATGTGGTTGGTATACACTACACAGTAGGCACAGTTATAAGAGTATAGTGATTCGCATAATAAAATTATTATCGAACGAATATTACAATTGCTTTATATGCACATAATATGTAACTGAAATTATTATATGTTATACCTAACCGTATATTTTTTTTAATTAATGGGATTTCTATTCAGAATTATCCACGAGTACTGTTTAACAGCTAACGCTGAAGCTCGATATAGCATATTTATATAATATTTTAATATACTATTCGCTTTAATAGAGGCAGTTTTAATGTATTATTGTTAATGGAATAAGTGAGATAAAGTTTTACCATTGATTATAGAATTCTATAATGATTATGTTTTACTAAACAAAACAACATGCATTTGCCTTAAGAGAAGCTTGTTGTCCTTACTTGTTTTTGTTTTTATTACGTATAAAAAATGTATAATATATTTACTCTTAACTGGGGAGTTAACAAACGACAACAGTCAAACAGTATATTATACAATAAATTATAATTTTAGGAGTGCTTAGAAACCTAATAACAACAGTTCTAATGATAAAACAAATAAATAGATAAATTTTATTATATTGTTAATTGGTTTTATATAAATATATGTGTTTATAATCACCAATTATTGTTATTGTTAATTTTTATTGATTACTATTTTGTTTACTTAACACATAACATACTTACATAATATATAATGCGATGCACAGCATAATTTTATAATAATACAATATTAGAATGATTAAGGTGATTGCTAAGGAATTCTGTATTAATATGTATCATTAAAATACTTTTAATGCATATAATACATATATTTATAGTTAATTTATATATTATACTGTTTCTTGAAACACTTTATCCGACTTATTACATTAGAAATTAAATAACAAATCGTGTTCAAGCAAGGCGTTTGTTTTTAAATTATTTATTTGATTTATATTCTTAGTCAATTTTTTTTGAAGTTTTAATGGCGCACCTTGTTATAAAAATTCTGACGTTTTAGGATTATTTTATTTTTTAGATTTATTGTAAATTATTAGTCTCTACATTATATGACATTTTTACCATAGTTAAACACGTTTCTTGTAATAATATAACATCTTAAATCCACAAGTTATAATAATATATTTCATTAAAGGGTTTCATACAGATTAATTGTAAGTTATAATGATCAAATTAATTCTTTTAATACTTTAACGCACCAAATAGTTATAGAGCTAATTATGAATTTGAGTAATTATTTTAGCTTTTAATCGAGAATCTCTTGAAACGTAGTAAATTATATAGAATCAAGATTTAGTGTATAATTTAATGCATGTATAAATAAATATTTTGTCAATACACATATTATTAAATATGTAGTTTAAAATTATGATTTCAATATTTTATATAAAATGTATTTTAATTTATATAATAGTACAATTGAACAGTTAAGTTTAATTTTACTAATTAGTTATTATAATATTAATAAACATATATTCATAAATGTGTACGAGTGTTAATTGTATTATTTTATTTTGTTTTGTTTTGTTACTATCGTTAACTTTCTCCTTTTTTAGTTTGACACAGTATATTTTCAATGAATTCATTGTATTGCGTTTTTGAAGCTAAGAATGATATAAAGGATTTCTCATTATTTTTGTGTGCCAGTTATGGGTTTCATTGTCATTACTAAAAAGTATTGAATATCACTAGACACCAGGATGTACTTTTTATTAATTATTTGTTTTGAAGATTTTTTCTTAAATAATATTACGTCTTTTCTATTTTACAACAAGTACTTAAAAGTTAAGACTTACTTACATTTATAATAAACAAAGCAAAAAAAGAAAAAAAATAGAATTATAAAACCAAAAATAAAACGAAAAAAATTTCATTAAATCTATCAACAGATTGTATTATTAAGGCGGAAAAAATTACACATTTCATTTGAATCTTTCAGGAATTAAAAAGTAAACTATGGATTTAATTAAATATTAGAACTACGAGGATTTTTGGTAAGATTTATCCTAAAATAATTCCGGAAGAGACAAAATGTGCACTATAGCCGAGAACCTTAGAATTTATTCAGTATCGCGAATGTGCTGAGTCTGTAAAACCGTATAATATTTACATTTTCACGCAATAAAATACTCCAAAAGTCTAAATGATTTATAGATACACGATATACACACTTGTGCAAAGATCCTAATATTGAAGACCATTTCAAAACCATTCAACATTTTTTTCGTGATTTTTTTGTTCGATTCTTTTTTATAAAATTCCACGAACCAATTTATGTATTTGTAAGTTATAGCTTACATTCTATATAAAAAGTGTGTCCTACATAAATTCGTATATTCTGAGTTATTGTACGGTTGAAATTATTCGAATCACCTTTCTGAAAATTACAGTTGAAGTACCTATTTTATAAGTTAAAATTCTAAATATTTGAAAGAAATTTATTGGGCTTTACTGATTTTATAAGATTTTTGATTTTAAGTGTGGGAAACTTATAATATATAAATATTTTATATATAATCATTCGACTATGTTTAGAAGCCAAGAAATAGTTTTTTCTATATATTTTCTTCATAGAAAAGAGATTGATTGCTGATACTATACCCATTATTTTGTTGTGTACTAAAACATGATACACGTTAGTGTATCTTTTGTCAAGTAGTGAATACCTATAGTGGAATAATGTAATGTTTTAATAGGAAAATTTAGAAAAACCATTCGTTATTGTATAATACTCGAATTACGGGTTGCAGGTTATTCGAAGGCGACACAAGTGAAAAAAAAAGCTATCAGAACATTTTCCGACGAGCAATTCGGGTTCTCAATGTGCGTACGTTTTAATCTATATACCTACCGTATTAAATCCATAGGCCATATTCCATGATAATAATATACAACGCTGCCGCAGAAGTCAAATTCGTAATCCTATAATAAATCATCGTGATATCCAGGAAGTCGATCCGGTAACATAATAAATTCACGATATCGTACATATTTATTATGAAGAGTAAATAATACACATAAACAATGGAGGCGTAAATAAATATAAATACATATATATGTTACACAATAGTTTATCATGTATGATAGATTACCTATAAATAATGTATATATAATAAGTATTGTACATTGTACATATAATATAATACACACATATATAGCAAAATCCGTCGTACGACGTGAATGTAGGTCAAACTTCCGACGTTAACGTGGTTCGTAAATATACGCACACGCCATAATAATATATACATATACATGTATGCGTGTATGTGTCAGTGGACGGCCGGAGCGTACATTATTATAATAATATAAATAATATATATCATCATTGTGGTTGTTATCATTGGTATTAATCATTATTACTGTATAAACTATAATAATGTGTATAATGACGATGAGCGCGGGTGAAAACAAAAATGCAAAACAAATAATAATTCGTTTGCGAGGCAGACTGTGACATGCGATCGCGAAATAATACAGAGATACGGTAATTAGTCTAAAAAATTGATAAAAAATTGATAAAAAAAAAAAAACCTTCAAAAGAACTAAAAATGTATCATACCAGTTAGAGCTATGTACAGGAAAACGACAACGATGTGATATTATGCGTATATTATTCGTCTCATTACAATATCGTATATCTATCGTGAAAAACAATAATATAACTAAATAGATAATCCGAATTCCAGGACGTCGCCGCCGCGTGTAAATCGGAACAAAAAGAAAATAGACTGCTCTCTCTCCTCCCCGTGCCCCGCACGCGATCCGGTCGGTCGATTTCCCCCTACCGGCCCCGAAAAAATATAAAAACGGCCTTACGGTTGACCCGATTTCTCCGGGATTCGTAATCACACACACACACTATATATATATATATATATATATATATATATATATATATATTAACGTTATATTCACTTTACGTGTCGCTACCGCTACCGCCATCCGCAGCATATAATATATATAACATATATATTATTATTTATGTATATATACATAACGCTGCACGAATTATAATATATTATCTATAAATGTATGCGAAAATAATGTAGTAAAACAATACGATGCGTGCGAGTTTAAAGCTCAAATGTGTGTAATATAATATTATGTGGAATTCGTGTTTGGTGTGTATTATCGCACGTAGGTATATTGGTAAATGGCAATACTAGTACCTATAATATACTCAGTTAAATGTCGAGGTACCTATATAATATGCGGTATAGTGGTACACAACGCGTTTATTAGATTTAAAAAAAGATTTTTCGCCTATTTTTTAATGATAAAAACGTCAATTAGAGGAAAATATACTACCTATACTATCGTCCATAATAATCGCATTCTAGTAAATTGAACGTATATTATTATAATAGGGGTTACTAATGAAAAAAAAATTAGCCACTGAACGTTGCAATAACAAATCTGCCGATATTTTGTACTGATTTTTGTTGTCGAAGTTATTTGCAGTCCGTGTTTTCGATTTCGTACTAAGTATTGTAGAATATTTCAACGTACTGACTCGTATTTCAAGAATTATGAAGTGGCTTTATTATCTTTAAGTATTTACAGTTTTACAAAGTGTACTGTCATATCATGTATACAGTAATTATTTCATTGTTTTCCTACGCCCTACCGTTTTTGTGTACGTATAATAATATGTCTAAACGTTAAAAATTCATGATTACAGCGAACTGTTTGTCAAAAATTTCATATTCATACACCAGAGACCAAAGAATTCAAAGAACATGTCAACATTTTATAAATAAAAAAATTGAGTCGACACAACTCCGCAATAAAGTATACCTTTGTGTAAAAGCAAAATAAAAAATTTTTGACATTTAAATCATATGACATATTGTGTACTATTTATATAATGCAGTATATCATTAGATAGTATTAAAATTGATTCTGATCGGAGTTAAATTTTTTGTTGGGAAATTAAAAAAAAAATAAAAAACAACTATTTGCGCCATTTATTGAAATCCGTATTCCAGTTGCTGTAATTTAGATACATTTTAGTTAAATGCAATATTTGTGTAAGTATACCCGATTAAATTTTATTAAATGTACTGCGTGCTAATTTTGAGAGGAAACTTAATGGAAATGACAGTGGGTTTTTGTATACAACAGTATATATAGCTTGTATTTATAATTATATTACGTCTGTGAAGTTATGCCACGCAAATTCAAAATTTTTAACTTAAGTTTAGTCTATAATTAGTTAGTCACTTGTAAGTGTTTGCAAGTTTAAATTGGTTATTTGTGAGATCAAACGTTTTCACTTATCCGTTAAGATATATATATATTCAGAGTAATTTCTTTGAAATCTGTTGGCTTTATAATTTCCCAGATTTTTAACGTAAATATAACATCTTGTACACGAATTCAAAATCGTAAGTCACCTTCCCTTGATCACCTTTGAAAATCAAATAGGTTGTGCTTCGTAGAAAACTTTTTAAGTCTATTGTATATACGCGCTGTGTGCTTATAATAATTATCGTGCCTATATATAGCTTATATACGCGTACACGAAATACAATTTTCGAAATATAATAAAACTAACGTCGCTGTTAAAACTAAAACTCAAGAAGTTGATTGATGTGAGTCGTGCTGCTGCAGAGGGAACCCAGTTTCGCGCATCAAGCGCTGTAACGATGGAGGCATATTAACCGATGACAAACGCCCCTTCTGCAGGTTTCCACGCCGATAAGACGTATGGCGATACGTCTTATACGATATATATGTGCGGTCGTATATTATAATGATGTATACGTTTGCGCCGGGCGCGAGAATAACGCGTGCGTACGTAATTATTTATATTAATATATTGTCTAATATATTTTATATCACGCCTATACCGTCTGACCAGCGAGCGTTTGCCTACGGCGTGTGTACGTGTATACTATAGGTATACTAACCTATTATAAAATCGGTTATAAATAATATAGTCACAAAATATTATTACCCCCAAAAACGTCGTCATGCTCGCTTGGCGTGTACTCGACGAGTTTGCGGTGGCGGTAAAACATCTCGCGACGGGGAAAGACTGACAGGGTGTGTGTGTGTGTGTGTGACTTTCGGGTGGGGGCGGTGGGGTGGGGGGGGGGGGGGGGGGGGGGTAGGTCGCGGCGAAAGCGCGGGCGCGCGCGTCGACGGTGCATGCGCGGAATCGGCGTCTGCATGTCCCGCGATCGCGGCGGCGTGTGGCGCGGAGGGTACTCGCTGGTAAACTTGCACGTGCAGTTTATTGATCCGTGACCCAGTTCGAGTCGAATCGGCTGCCGGTGTTGCTGTTGTTGCTGTCGGGCCAGCAAATACTACGACGACGCCGCGACGGCGCCTCCGTAAATATTTATCATCACTACAATAAAAGTTTTCCACTGTTTGGGTATACGAGTATATTGTGCGTAATAATGATATTAACATGTACAGAAGTCTAGATAAACCACCCCGTCACACATCGCACTATATATATATATATATATATATATATATATACAGTAGAAGCCGCTTATTAGAAACACGGATTATTGATACAATCGCGTTATTGAAACAAAATGTACCGGGACGGATCGCCCGTATATTAGATCATTTAAAATAAATCGGATTATTGAAACATTACATCGGTTATTTGAAACAATTAGATGAAGGTCAGTTGACATAATATACACCGGTTATCCGTGCGATAACCAATATATGTAATTTAATCTTATCTTTGCTGTCGTTACGTTTATATATGGACGGTACTTTATCTTACGTCCTATACGATGAGCACTTTTCTATACGTATCTTTAGTTCAACTTCGGCGTGTGTACGTAAAGGTGATTAGTGTTTCGTTATTTCGTTTGTATTCTAAAAATCTAAAATCTAAATCTAAAAATGTCTAAACGCCAAGATTTAAGTGCTAAACAGAAGTGCGATTTATTAAAATCATACGACGTGCTTCCAAAAATTAGTTTACGTGATGCCGCAGCTCGTTTAAACGTTTCTCATTGCACATTAAATAGAATTTTAAAAAACCGTTCGAATATTGAACGCGCAATAATGGTCAATGAATGTGATAGTCGGAAAAGAAAAAGAGCAGGAAAAGAAGAAGTTGTAGACAAAGCGTTAAAGGAATGGTTCTTACAAGTAAGGAAAAAAGATGCCCGTATTAATGGTCCACTTTTACGCCAAAAAGCAGAAGACCTGGCAAAGAAAATGGGGAAAGACGATTTTGTTGCGACGGAAGGATGGTTTCAACGTTGGAAGAAAAGGGAGAACATCAGCTTCATTAAAACACATGGAGAGCAAGGGGAAGCCGATTTTAGTGCGGCACAATCGTGGTTTAAAACTCATTGGACCGATTTGCTATCCCAGTACTCCCCCTCTGATATTTTCAATGCCGACGAAACCGGGCTTTATTTTAGAGCTCTACCTGAGCACATATACGCACTCAAACTTGACAAAGCCAAAGGGGCAAAAACGAGCAAAGAGCGACTCACAATTATATGTTGTGTCAGCATGAACGGGGAAAAACGAAAATTGATGGTAATAGGTAAGAGTCAGAACCCACGGTGTTTTAAGGGAGTGAAAACATTACCAGTAGATTACAAGGCAAACAAAAACGCTTGGATGACTGCAGCAATTTTCAAAGATTGGCTGATCAATTGGGATAAAGAGCTCAATCGGAACATTTTATTACTCATTGATAATTGTCCAGCTCATATCATTGACTGCATAAACTTAAGACACATAAAAGTTATTTTCTTACCGGCAAATACTACTTCGATCATTCAACCATGCGACCAAGGTATCATACGCACCTTCAAAGCTTATTACAGATCAGCAATAAGGGGAAAAGTTCTTGCAATGATTGATAATGGTCTACACGATGCATCTTGTTCCTTGCAAGCTAACGATATAGCAAAAAAAATAACCATTCTTGATGCTATTCATCTAGCAAAAGAAGCATGGAATAAAGTAAGTATGAAGACAATTCGAAATTGTTTTCGTCACGGTGGATTCAAAACAGATGACAAAACAGACGACAAAACAGACGACGAACACGAACATAGTTTGCCTGAAAAACCAGTCGATCTCTCGGATGAAGTTTATGGCGATTGGGTTGATGTGGACTCACACCTCGATGTGGCAGAGATTCAAACAGAAGAAGAGATTTGTAATGCGGTAATGAATCCTCAAACAATTGAACGGACCAATACTGACGATGAAGAAGAAAACAGCGAGACACCCCTGGCACCGCCATCAAATAAGGAAATTGTAGAAGCTTTAAGTGTCCTCAGGAGAGCTGTTCAGCACCGTGCGGATGAAATAGGTTTTGAGCAGCATTATTCATATGAAAATATGGTTATGGAGTTACTTGAGGAAAAAAAACAAACTACAATCAATAAATATTTTAAATAATTTAGTAAGATAAATATTTTAAATGTGTAATATAGTAATTAGTAAGATAAATATTTTTAATATGTAATATAGTAATTAGTAAGATAAATATTTTAAATACGAAAATCGTAATATACATATACATAGTTAAATAAATACATAAATAAATTTTCCGCGTATTTTTTTTTTTTTTTTTTTTCATAGTACAAATTTAACAAATCGCTTATTAGAAACAATCGGTTAATTGACACATTTCACTTTGGTCCCAAAGTGTTTCTAATAAGCGGCTTCTACTGTATATATATATATATGTGTATAATGCATAATTTAGAACATCGCTTGTGCGTGCCCAATACATCGTACATGTACCTCTAACAGCGGTAGATATATTAGATATATCCATGTATAAGTGATTACGAGAACAGTATTACGACAGTTATATTATACCCTACGTGTTATTACCTACAAATACACCTGACCGGCAACGCAGTTTTCACGTTTAGTAATACGCTATTCGGCATTGTGTGAGTGTTCGTACTGGGCAGGCCGAACTCCATATAGGTATGTATTATTGAAGCAGGGTTGACCCGGAACGAATACGATTTTTTTCTTTAGACTTGATCCCCGCCCGCCCGGGCGACTGTATTGTTATTACGATATAATTATTATAATTTCAGTAAGTCGGGTATGGGTGCTTTCAGCACTTCCCTCTATATCGAAGTCGTATACCTACGTCGCTTGCCACCTCGTTCGTGTATTCGTATAATAACCATTATATTCGTATATAATAGTATTATTGTGTAGTACACGCAGTAGTCGGTTAAAAGAAAAGTGAAAAAACTTTTATCCGATATTATATTATCATCCCTTCAGTACTACTCTTATTATGTTTAGGAGCGACAATACGAATAGTGTATACAATCCGTGCGTTACGTCACTTATTATTACACGCGCCTTGACTGTTTTCGACGATTTATATAATATATTATATTTTATCCAACTATATAGTACAGGCAGGTACATAATATTATATTGTACCTGTTATATAAAGTTTATTTTCTAATTAACCGTCTATCGATTTTCATCCCACCGCTGGGCGCTGTTTTTAATCTTCCACGAAGTGCTGTAAATTGAGTTGTATTTATAATACAATAATATATATGATATAAAATCTAAATTATATAACCAACTTGAATGTTTTACACTGCAGCAAGGTTTGAGATCAGTACTTTTATAATAAAGATTTAAAAAAACCCATCGGAAGTTATAACTTCAAAGATATAACTGAACAAGAAAACAGAATCGTTCACTGTGAACAACATAATATAATACAGAGAAATTTTATTGTATTACACTGAGTTTTCGCAGTGTATTATGGCCTTGGGGAGCATTCGTTTCGTTTTGTTCGTACCTCGACAGAGCACTCAACTTACCCTGAAATGATTGACGTATTGTTTAAAAAAAAAAAAATGTTCTATACGTTTACCTCCGTTATTTCTCAGTTTGAATAATATAGGTATCCTAATACAAAACAATAACTGGGAAATTAGAAAAATAATCTGTCATTTACGTTTAAATTTTTATCTATCTATCTATAGTGATCTATTCTATAGGTATATAGAAGGAGTTGACAACCACTTTTTGTACAGCCTTAAAATTGTGTTTTTTGAAAGTAAAAATAAATAATAAACAACAAATTTAATAAGCACTTTTAATCAGAATCGAATAATATTAAACCGTCCCGAAATTGTAACATTTCATGTAATTCAATAAAATTGTATTTAACAAAAAAATAAAGGATAATTTAAAACATAATATACAGAGATAAAAACTGTTTCGGAAATTTCATTGAACAGTATGACTTCAAAATTGCATTGTATAAAATGAATAGGTAATAAGTATACTCGTATTACACAATATTATTAGTGAGCTGTGTCCGCTTGTAAATGTTGAGAGTTGAAACTTTTAAAGCATTTTTAGTGACTGAAAAATAATAATGCACTAAGTGGTAAGTATAGATACCCATTTATATTGTAAAAACTATAAAAGCTTTCATGATTTTTTTTTTTTATTATTAGTCATCGTACATATTGGATACTACAAAATTAAAATTTTGTATACGAACATTAATTGTTCAAAATGTTTTACTTTTACGCTTTGGAAATTGGAGAATGTATAAAATTGATACACTATAGACATTATTTATTTTTTTTAACTTCATAAAATGTCTTCATACTCCATTTTATTTAGCAGTTAATCATTTAAATATGTTCAAAGAAATATGAACAATCAACATAATTTTTAGTTGGTTATTAACAACATGGGTACACGTGTGCACGATAAGAAAACTATAGTATAATTCGTTGAAAAAACCGACAAAATTGAATTTTTAAATAAATAATAAATTGAACTGATGTATAAAAAAATATATGTAATGAAAAACTCGTGTTCTTATTCGTGTCAAACGCAATATTATATTACATATTCGTATATTGTATGAAAAAATAAAATACTTCCATGGCAGGAGTAAAAATATCAGGTTTTTTATTTATTAATTTTTACAAATTACGCTTTTAATTTAATAAACATATTATATCTAATAAAAACTAAGATTGGACTAACACTAACAGATATTATCATTGAAAAATTATAATACATTCTTAATTTTTAAACATCTAATACTTGCTTTAATTGTCTATGAACGATAAGAATGTTTTGGTACAATATATAGGTTTATGTACTATAGTATTATATTGCAACAAGAATACGTTCATCGTAATACTTCAATTCCAGCATATACTGATTGCCTACACTCATCTATCTTTTCAAATGCTCTTTATTTATTGCATCCACTATTTCATTTACGAATGTCGTGATCTTTTCAATTTAGCTTTTTCACAAAAACACTCTTAGTGTAAGACGACCATCTGTACACCAAGCAACGTATTTCCCACACATTTCATCCATTCCAACTCGGTCATAAATTGATTTCTTTTGAGAATACTCCGCTGTGTAATCTTTAGAAAAAAATACATTTTTTCTATTAATCGAAATAAAAAAACGGAACTGCTTAATTATTTTCAATGTTATCTTTCATCATGACCAAATAAAAATATAAAAACTATGAAAAAAAGTTTGTTAAAGATGAATCCCGATGAACGACCTTTTTAATTAGCATAGCAGGGAAATATAGGTCCAACTGACTCCTGAATTTTGTAATTCAGTGTCTCTTTAGTAGTTTCAAATTTAGTATACTTACATATGGTATAGTCGTAAAAATGGTAAATTTTTTTTCTTAAAAATATTTAAAATATGTATTAGAACATAATATAATCAAATACCTACTTATAGTTATTTGTAATATATTACGTTTAATTAAATTTTATATTTTTATAATATTATCTATTCAAATATGTTTGTTGTTAATTATTATTTATCTTCGTATATACCATTTAATATATATATATAACATGAGACATTGGTTATATTTATCACGACGACTATTTACGATTCGTAAACTGTAATTTACGAAGAGCATAAACTTTGATAATAAAAAAGAAGATTGGAGTGTTTACGAATTTACATCACATATGGGAAACAAAAAGTGGTGCAATAATTTCTAACCATACTGTAAGTACGTGAACCAAATATTTATACGTTTGAACACTTCAAGCTTAAATAAAAGTTCTGGCAAGAACTTTATTACAGAAATCGATCTGTTATATTGGATTTAACCAATTAGTTTCTCTGCTGTAAGAAATACACAGTAAACTTTCAAAATAATAAATATAAAAAGAATCGTATTTTTTATTTCGGACAATGACATTTATAATTTTGGAATCAATTCCTTTTTTTGATATTGCATAATAATGTACTACACATTGGCTGACATTTTTTCAAGTGCCTAAATTGCATTTTTTTCAGCTTTTTGTGATTGTAATAAAAATTCAAAAAAAAAGGAGCAAGTTTTTACTATCGTTTAGGTAGTCGTATTTTATTATTGAAAATTTATCGCCATTTGTTTTTGTTTGACAAATGGGTACCTACTGTAACAGCGCACGCCGGAAAAAGAGAATAAGTCATAAATATTTATTGATAGGTACACTGCACACGCCAGTATATACAGCAGCATAAATGCATAATATTATAATAGTGTGAGGTCAGAAGTACCTATAAAATAATAAAATAATATTATACACTATATGAGACGCGTATCTACATACAATTACTCTGCTGTGAGCACCAGGCATATACAATCGACGGTGAACCGTATGCCTACAGCGGATACAGTGTATTTACCTTTAACCGGCTATTTATAATATGCACATATAATAAACAATATGGACCAGAATCGCGACTGGAATCGACTCGAAGCATACTTTGAAGATTATTATTATTATTATTATTATTATTATGATTTTTTTTTTTTTTGGGCGGTGGTTGGAGGTGCTCACGATTTCATAAATAAATTGCCATAACGAAATTATTGCTCTCGACCTGCGCAGGTCTGCTAAACATTTTCTGTACACGCCTATGCCTAAATATGCCTATACGAATGTGTATTTTCAAATAACCCATTTTCGGTCGGACGCGGCCGCCTAGAACGGACTTTCCGGTCGCCCACGGCAAAAAAACAAAACATAAAAAACGTAAGACGTAAAACGCGCGTTGTGTGCACGCACTGCGATTCACGCGCAGTCGGCGTAGGTTTATAGGTACCTACTCGTTGAAATATTACCGCCCGACGGCATTTACAGCCTATACAGGCCTATATAGTATGGTAACGATATAATAATATTATAACAGCATAATGGATCGTAACGTCGGATAATTGCGTTAGGCCGCGGCCTCGGAAGGAGTGAGACGGAAAGAGAAAGAGAAAAAAATCGGCACACGCACAATATACATAATATGCCTACCTTGTATACATATATAATATTTTATATATATATAGGTTTATGTGTGTGTGTGGGTAGGTAGTATAGGTACGCGTTTGACACACATTCGGTCCGCGCCCGACGACCAAAATAATAATAATAATAATAATAGTGTAATGTGCGTGTACGCATTTCTCGGTTGCGTAACAACGGTACAATAATCGCCTGGGCGACCCCGAAATCGCGGCGCGGACCGGCCCCGGCGGATGACGCCAACCGACGCGAACGCCCATACGCGACGCGCGTATCACACGCCCCCGGGTGCCCGTTGACCTAATTTCCGATATCGACGACGATATTATAAAGTGTATATTATAATAATAATAATAATAATAATAATAATAATATAATATTTGTGTACCCGACGACGTCGCTGCTGTGCTGCGCTGCAGGCTGCTGTTGTGTACCAGTGCTCTGCGTCGTGGTCGCAACAATATAAAAGTGTCATCCGTATAAATATTAATGAGGATTCTCCCTTTGAAGATTATTCAGCCGAATTTGCAGGGCGCGATGTCGTTTAAACTTTGAACACGCTTAAAAAAAAAAAAAAACTATATTAGTTGAATATTTGAAACGATTAAGGGCATACATATTAGGTATGTGTTATTATTTGGGTTCGGATTTTGTAGCAAAATAAATCGTTAAAAAAGCATTTCAAGTAGCCAAAAAACGCAAAAATAAAGCATTTATTAAATTTAATTCTAAAAACACGAATTTAAATTACACATAAAATTAAATATTAAAAAAAGGAATTTACGATCTTATATTTGGTCAAGTTACTTTCATTAAAACTCATCTTATTAGGCGCTAATAACGATTATAGAGAAATGATTTAGAACACTATACCTATACCTCACCGATTGATATTTACCGGTCAACTAAAGTATTAGAATGTGCTATAAAAATACGCAGATATAATTCAGATAATTTCAAAACTATACAATTTTGGCACAATAACGATAGTTATTTTATCAGCCATCCATTTATTACTGGTTTTTCACCGGTTTTATAATTTCTGGTAATAATAATATAATAATTTTAGTCTACAACTCATAAATAAGTTAAATAAGTAAGTTTTTTAAATTTTAAATAAGTTAAATAAATAAAAATAAAAAAAAAGAAGCAAATAGGGGAAAAAGCAATAAAAAGCAAATTTGTGGAAAAAAGCAAAAAAATGTTTACTTCATTGAAATTAGAACGATTCAAAATGTATTTATACATAATATATTATATAATCTTTCAGTTACACATCCTTCAAAAGAAGCATTTGCTACAAAATCCGAGCTCTAGTTATTGTATATTAATAGATACACGCCGTATATGTCTTCAAACTTTGATAAAAAAAAAAAAAAATTTAAAGCAGTATCAAATATTGTAGTGGCGCGTGTCATTTACGTTTCCTAAAAATGGTAATAATTTTCAAAATAATGAGTAAATACTATTGAGAGATCCGCTCAGTATGTATAAATATAATTATTTTAATAACCCTCAACAGTAGTGGCTACTGAGAGAGTTTAATTTATTGTATGAGTCATATAGATTACATAAAAATAGATACACGGTTAACAAATATGCACATATTTAAATAATCCGTATAAATATCCTCTGACGTAAACCGGAATACATAACATTGAATTATTGGAGACAAATATTTTTATGGTTTAAGATGATAGATGGGTTTCGTACGTACGGAATTCGCGGTCTTAGTTTAAAGGTTCAACATACAATGCATCCATTGCATCCTTACGATTTGCAGCCATGTTCTGCATATTGCTATTATTTTTAAGCGATATCAAAATCGTTCATGTTAGTGTAAAAAGTTATTTTATATTCAGTAATTAATCTAATTTTAGTACATTGTATATTAGGTGCATTCCAAAATAAACATAATTGCTGTTCACGCTATTTTAAAAGATATACTATTTTAGCACGCGATTAATGGTCCATAAATTACACTGAAATTTTGGGTGTGGTTTGATATTGAAAATATATATAGTTAATGAAAAATCGGTTTGTTAAATAAAAGGACGAAAAAAAATATTCTTTTATAAAGTTTTAAAGTTCTGAACATTCCAATACCTATATCATTTAAAATTACCTAAATTTAATATCAATTGTTTCAAATATAATTGTAAAAAACAAATTAAAATTATTAAAATTTAAATCGAATAATAAGAAATCTAATGAACTATAAAAGTTTTATTGTTAATATTAAACTTAATTTATAACTAAATGTATAAATAATATTTTAAAAATATTTTTTGATAATATTTAAATTTGTCTAGGTTATTATTTGAATAAAGTTTTAAATTATAAGCCATTAAAATTATACTTCTTTAGGTGTTATACGTTTTTTACTTAAAAAACTGTTTTTAAAAATTTCAAATTAAATTGATCAATCTATCTCCATATTTTGCTCCATTCAGAGTATAAAATTATTGAAATATTCTAATAGACTAAAATTATTTAAATATATTTACATATAATATATAAACAGTATTATATTTAAATATACTATATAACTTACACATCCAGTTATCTTATTTATCTGATTGCCAACAAAATGGTATTAAAATACTTAAATTAAGTTCTTGGTGGTAAAAAAAAAAAAAATCAGTTAAAATAATAATTTTATGAAATGTAATCATACCTATTAATTTTTTTAAATTTAAACATTTCTTAATTTGACCATACAATAATGATAATATGTCATGAAAAGTAAAAAATTATGCTTTTAATTTTAATTTACTGAAATTTTGATCGCCCATCTTAATTATATTTTTCAAAGAAAGAGTAAAACGAATAATTTATCTTAAAATTAGATTTAAAAAAAAAAAAAAAAAAAAATGAAAATGTCTGTTACAGAATTAAGTTTATTTGATTATGCCATCCAATATTCGTCTACTTTTTTTCCTTATGTCATATTGACTTGTACTAATATTGAAACAGATTACTATTGGTTTTGATCAATTCCCGTCGTTGACAAACACAATGACAGAAATATAATTGCGATTTGCATTGTGTATTGGAAATTATATTATGTATAAGTAATTTGTATAAAGTATAATATGCATGGCATTTTGAAACGTAGTACACTGTCGAATCTGACTGGTTGCTAAGGGTAACCATGGTTACAAAGTCCGAAGTCCAGTAAAGTAAAACTCTGTGATATCATCGATCTCCGCCGTATACAAATATACCCGCGGGAACTACATTAAATCAACATTGGCGGAGAGCATATTGTATATATAACAGATTTAATTATGAATTTCGAATTTGATTTAAATTAAAAATAAATACTCTCTTTAAATAATGATTTGGACGTGTTTAATTTCATTTGAAATTCGAATATTGGGAGATTTTTGATAGTATTTAAATATCATTTAATTTTGGTGTATGCTTGTTTTAAGACGTTTTTAGACGAGTTTTGATATTGAGCATGTAGCATTTAAAACAATAGTATTGGTTGATGGTCACTGGTCAATACTAACAATGAATCATAAATACTATAGAAATTTAATATTTTTTATGTTTAATAAAATAATTTCAAAAACTTAAATACTTCCTGGGATAATGAGTAAGTATTCATTGTTAATAGAATCACTCTTTATATTATATCAAGTCCAATATAGGCAAAATGAAAATCATAAAATTCGTTGTAAATAATTCTTTTTAATTATTATCATTTTTATCGTTATAATTTTTAGAGATTTTAACTTTTTTGTAGGATCTTGCATTTTTAATTTCATGTTCCAAAGCCGATGACACTATTACCGGTATTTATTCCAGATTTTTATATCTGAAAAAAAAATGGCAATTAGATAAAAATATATAGATCTTATAGGAATGTAAAACATATCAGTCGATTATCTGGTACAATAAACAATACATATTTTAAAGGTTATCCTTTCAAAGACGTCAAGATTCTCGACGTTGCTTTCAATTTGTTTTAATTTTGTTTCAATTAAATATTGTACAATTTAGTTTATATCTGGTTGGTTTCATTTAAATCTTAGACTATAGATCCAGTAATGATGGTTAGCCTAGTAGTTGAAATATCGAATCATAATTATATGATAGGAGTGTTCAATTTTAAATGTAGAAATGAAGACTAAGAAACTTGTTTTGGAGCTAAGTGCAAAACAATGTCACTAAAAATCTATTTATTTGAAGGTATATAGATAGATAATACGTAGAGAAAATCCCGAAAATTAAATAATGTAAAAATATATTTTTAAAAAACGTTTACATTTTTATAAAAATGGGTATATTTACTATTATATATCATTTAGTAGGACATATTTAATTTACATACTATTGCATATTATACATTATATCTAGTGCTTTTTTAGTTGGATCGTCTATCTTAAAATATTATAGGCGGGTATATGATATTATATATAAAATAATACAATATAAAAATAACAAAATATAATCTAGAATTAACTCAATTTACTTTTATGTATACATTGCACATACATGCATAAATATCGTGCAAGCTATAACCTACAGTTAATGATTAAATATTAAAATTCAAGTATTATACCTAGAATAAAAATTTAAGATTTTTACTTAAAATGCTTAGTTAGTTATGAAATACATATGTGTTTATGTAATTAATATAACATTCCGTTTGACATTTATATTCTGAAATTTAATTACTAGATAGGTATCCATAAAGTTTAACAAGCATGTAGTTGTACACAATATTTACTGATACGGAATAAATAATATATTAAATTGAAAACTATGGTAATTATCGGTTTTCAACATTTAATTTAAAAATTATCACATTTCAATTATTTCAATATGTTATATTATGTATAGTATCGTGGTTATCTGTGATATCAGTTAAAATTAAAATACCTAAATAATAAACAGGTTGATTTTAATTATAACGAATCACTAATTATTTCAAAAACTATTATCGTTTTTGAAAATATTTTTTTTGCATAACTATATATTACAGTAAAAAAACCATTAAACTACTATTTTTTATTATTATAATTTTTTTTTACTTTTTTGTATAATAAAATACACCTATAATTACATATTCTAAAACAGAATTTGTTTGGAGTACCTACTTGGATATGTAAAAATCAATCTTCGGACTAGTAGTTTTGGAGTAATGAGTATTTAAAGTTGAGATGAGCCGAGTGTTGGTCCAGCATATTACGGGGTATTGAGTGGTTCGTGATAAAAAAAATACCTGATACGCCCTTTATAATTATTCGTAATTATATTATACTATATAAAAGTATATTAATTAATAATCAAAAATCACCATATTAGTCCATCATCTCTTATCCATTTCCAATATGTACCAATGTTGAAAATAACCGGACGTATGTCACTCTACGAAGTCGTTAATATTATATACTACAGGATTAAATTTATTAAGTAGATTATTTAACGAGTTGTTGATAGACGTGTGTTATAATTTCAAAACACAACCCATAGTGAAACAATAACACAGCCGACATACTATAAATTTAGCGTTTCTGATCATGTTTGTTTTGTTTCATTTTTTATTTAAAAATAACGCAAATTTCATAACTATACGTCAAACATGTATATAAACAATAAACATATCACACATAATACTAATATTTATTATCTCCTACTGATCGAATAGAATACACAAATGATTTAGAGTGCAGTGATCATAATAAAACACGTTATGTATATTTTGAGAGTGTAAAAGAAATGACACATACTCCTGTTAAAACTATGTCTACACTAAGTATCAACTAAAACCGATTGCGGAAATTATATGTTTTAACAAAATAAAAAACGTTATGGTTGTTACTCGTTATTTGCGTTAAAAAAAAAAAAAAATAACGATAATAAGCCATAAGTGACGATGTAAAAAATAAACAATAGGCCGTTAACCTAATTTTCAATGTTTTTGTCGCAAAAACGAGGACACGAAGTTATACATATCGATATAGAGGCCTTTTGTTCCACGTTTTCTGTTAAAAATGAATACAGTGGATACGGTATAAGTAAACACTGCGCGTAAATTTAACACGCACATCTCTAATTAGCTATTTTATAAATAAAAATGTATGGAGGATAATGACTTTTACTCATACAGAAAAATCAATAAATACATGTGTAAATAATTTTAAATTGATTAATTATTAAATACTTATAAAAAATAGTCTGAAAAACTGTCATAAAATCAATCTACTAAGTACTAAGACAAAACGCATCAAGTATTTGTATGCAATTCATTAAGTTTAGTATTTTATTCTTAAGCACAAAACCAATTTTTTTTTTAAGGCTTAGAACGATTTGATTTTAGATTTTGATTTCTTACCTAACCGTGAGAAGTGCATCAATTTTATAGCATTGCAGTCGTTTAATAAACATGTTGTATGTGATCGTTATAAGATTATTTACGACAAAACAAATAGTCCAAGAGTTTCAACTTTCAAGTATCTACTTAAAAATATTGATTTTAAAATTTAATAAAATTGGTTAGTAATTATACCTCATAAGACGTTATCTCTGCAGCACTGTTTAGCTAGACTTTGAGTCAGTTTAATTTAATGAAATATTATTATTCGTATTTTCACATTCGCTATTATTGATTGATTAATTTTTCAATCTATAACAATAGTTTAATAGACACGACGTAAAAATCGTAATAATTAACTTACTCATCATGTTTCACGAATATATTATTAAGACTTTAAGAGACATACGTTATATATGTACATATTAACGTTCCGTTATGCGCAGTTAAGTGTAGCTGTAGTTGTAGTATAATAAATGAGAAATTTCCGCAAGTCTTTGATATTATTCTATGATAATTATGTTGACTGAACAATATTCTAAAACGTTTTAAGCCTTAGGCGTATCAGTATATCACACAACTATAATATGTGTCTTTACATATTACCTTATAAATTTAAAATTATAATTCATCAGCAAGTTCACTGTGTACGATTATGTTGTTTTACTGCAGAGAGGGTGCATATACATTTATAGGACAATTATTTTAACATAAACACTTATTATAACTGAAAAAGTACCTATATTAACGTTTTTTAGTATATTTTTATAACTTTACTTTTTTCAAAAACGTTAATATTTTCAAGATATTTTTAAGTATATTTACTATTAAAAAATTACTATGCCTTAAGTTTATTATAGTAATATAGTCAGCTGTTTATAATTTGTTTTTCATATTGAAACGGATTAAAATACTTTTAAATTAATCAAATAATACGTGGAAATGGTAGAACGAGTTGTTAGTTGTTATTTTTTTAAAGACTATTTTTCGTACTTAAATGAATATTATTTATGAATAATATATGTACCATACTTAGTTAAATAAACCCATAACTACACAATATTATATTTCTTTAAAATTAATCTATAATATTTTTTTCCCTAATGAATAATTTAACTTTTTTGTACTCATTGGCTCAAATAACTTATAACTTACAATAGTATCTAATGTCTATATATTGTACTATTATAAAACGGTCATAAGGGTTTTTAGAGTTTTTACTTTTTATAGGCAGTATTTATGGTGTATAGTATAACTATACCTAAATCGAATACGGTGATTATTTTTCGACGAGTATCTTATTTGTAATTCTATATACCCATATAATCTATTCTGTGTTTATATCTACTACGTTGGTAGAAAAATAATAAAACATTGAGTTATTTTTTTAATCTCGTATTATTTCCAATTTAGTAATTTTTTATAAATAACCCTTAATTTATTCAAATAACCAAATATTATTATGTTGATTTATTATTTCTATATAATATACCTATATTATTTCTATCTCTGTATAAATAAATAATAACACACAGTAAAGACAATTATTTTAAAGTATAATAATTATTTTATTATTATTTCTTAATTAGTATTAAAAACTGAATAATTTAAGTGAAAATAAAGAAATCGTAAAATCAAAGAGTTGAATTTCGTAGTTTTGAAGTATTGAATATTACATTTTTAAATTTACATATATCATATTAAATTTTTAATCATTTTACTTCACAAGTAGGTATAATTATATTTTGACGTTGACTATACATATATATAATACAATAGAATAATTTATATGTAACCACTATACGTAATTCGATTTTAAAAGGTACCTATTTAATAGTTTAAACCGTTTTAAAAATCAGTAATATCTACTGACTACTGTAGTAGAAAGATGTGTTCATAAACATCAAATAGAAAAGAAATTATGTAAAAAAATAATTAAGGATTTGGCTAAAAACAACGTATAAGGGACACTATTCTTATATTTCTTTAATTTACTCTGAAATTTTTCCAAGAAATACCAGAACATTTAAAAACAAAAATAATTTAAAAACCAATCTGTAAAATAATCTAGAGATATGAGTGGATGAACACTTTTTTTGTACTTTGAACAGTTTTCAATTATTATTAAATGTTGAGTATATACAAGTATTTACACAATTTGAAGTATTTGTAATTTTTCAGCTGCTGAGAGTTAATGTTTTTTCTAAAAGCTTATAGCGAACAGTAAAAATTAAGAAAGCTTAGTATTACCATATAGGACTTATATTTAAAATTTAAAATTAAATTGATTGGGAAGCTCTGTAGAAATAAAATAAACAACTAAATAAGGCAGCGAAGAAATGTAAACCAAACACATACAGTTTTCTTTATTTTTAAATTGATTTTTTCTCAGAATCATTTATAGTTTAGAACGAAGCAATTAATATTCGGATTCATATTTATGAATAAAAAATTTAATTTAAAAATTAAATAGATATAGGTATAAATTCTGATGACTAATTCATCTAGTATACAACATGGTTTTATTTTATATACATATATACTATATAGGTATGTTTTCAAAATCTTTTATAATCCTTTATAGATTATATGTCTGTCTCGTATTGTCATACCTGAAGTTTTATGGGTAAACTTATATGACATAAGATTTACTATATTAGACGATGTTATGTCTATGATTTATATAAGATCATAAAAAAGTATTATTTTTTTATTGCTAACAGAGCAATGAATTTATATATGGGTTTATAATATTTAAATACATTGTTTATATGCGTTTAATTAGAATTTCGAGTTTTTTTTGTGTATAGGTACATCTTTTTAAATTAAACAAATATTCTAAACTTTTCATAATATTATATTCCTTGCTATTTTATCTATAGGTATACGTAGTTCTTTTGTGGATTGAACACTCGATACATTTTATACGAGGTGAATACATTCATACAAAAATTAACCATACAATATTATGCAATCATTAAAATAATTTGTCAACACATTTTCAAAGAAAATGATTCGAACATTAATATTATACATTAATAAATATTAATAAAAATGTATCTTGATAAAATATAATTAAATCTCTCAATCGTTTAATTGTAATTTGTGTATTAGCTATTTACTCGTACATAGATAGGTATATACCTTAAACATTTATTCAACCTTTTAAATTGTTTGATGTATTTTAAATGAATAAGCTTAAAAGTTTTGAAAATGATAAATATGATTAATGATTATATATTATTATTAATATTTTAGTATGTTAATATAAAGTGTCAATACTCAATAGTACCTATATATTATAATATATAATTATTAATATGTACGTATAAATATTATTTATAAAATATGATAATATATTGTTTTAACTTAAACTAAATATTTTCTTGTTTATTATATAAAATAAAGCCATTTTTTGACTTGAATTTTATTTTATTTTTAAAATGATATTAATATATCGAGTAAACAAACTGTTGTACAAATTGCGTCATTCAATAACTAATTAAATAACAAAAATATTTATTTTCTATTCAGTAAAGACGGTGAAATTAAAAAAAAACAAACCCAATCGCCAAATCAAATTGTTATAATATGATACAATAATGATGGTGCAGAATAATAATTATTCCAATTAGCAGTTATATTATTATCGTGTGTTTAAAATGCGCGCAACAGTTAGGACTTTGGAGCCTATACCTAATTTATGTATATTTTATTTCGGTGTTTTGAAAATATTTTGCTACCATTTTGGTTAATATTATATTATTAAATAATTATTAGGTTTTTGTTTTGTATCTTGTCATGCATTTCGCAAAAAAATTTTACTTTGATATGACATTGCATGACACATATTATTATATACTCGTATGTTTGGCGTTTTACAATGTATTTCGCATCTATCGATGTATGAATACCCCTTGACAAATAAGTACGACAGTCAACATATATGATAATATATACCTACAATGCGACATCTTTTAAATCCTCTGCATTTACAATCTACACGCGTTTATTATACATTTGATTTTAAAATGTACGCGTATATTTTCATCGGGGATGGACTGTATTATTCCATTTCAACAATTATTGTCAAATATTGTATCCAATGTCATACAATTAAGTGATGTACTAATGCACTATTAACTAGGTACTTACTACAGTGCAAACTTCAAGTATAAGACA
Organism: Melanaphis sacchari; assembly: GCF_002803265.2. Lineage (NCBI taxonomy): Eukaryota > Metazoa > Arthropoda > Insecta > Hemiptera > Aphididae > Melanaphis > Melanaphis sacchari. Next base: position 2,355,285 of record NW_020270975.1, on the reverse strand, counting down.
CGAATACTTCGATATACGGGATACATAGGATAACCTATATAGATAAAAATAATTGGGTTTTGTGTAATGTAAATTATAAGTATTATTTATTTGGGATTTTGAAATCTGCGACTTATATTTAAAAACAGTACTTCGTAAAAAAAAGAATATGCGTCGTATAATATATTATATGAACTACTGCGCAGTATAGGTTAGGTCGAGGCACATACCTCGTGGGTTCTTAGAAATATTATACCATCTGACATTTTTTTAATTTCAATTTTGTTAAATGTTAAAGACACTTCGGGAACGGTGTGCAAAAAAATTTTAATTCGTTTTATTTATTTATTTTTTACACTAAAATTTCAATGCAAGTATACACAGGTATACAACATTATTTTTGAAAATTATTATTTCGATAATATGAATTTAAAATATTGCTTGTTCATCAAGATAGCACCAGTATTTTGTTAATATGGATCACAATTTTTTGATGCACAATTTTCTGTTTTATGGACATAATGTTTCAAGCATCCAGAGCAACAGTTAACTTGTTTTATTTTTTTCGGGTATTTATAAAAATCAAAATATACATACAGATAAATTAATTATACCTACGTAGTAACATATAGGTATGTACCTATCTATAATCGATATAAATCGGATGTTTATTGTACTTTGTATTTAAATAATCATTATATAAATAAAGATAATGTTTATTGTTCATATTCAATGTGAGTATTAAAAAAACAATTAACAGTGATTTCGAAAATCTACAAAATATTGAAAAAAATGCGTCTTACATTTTCATTATAACATGTTAACATATTTGCCAGTTACATGTTATGTATTATAATGACAATATATTCTTCTAGAAAATATAGTCTTTTTTAAATTTTGTATTTTTTGTTATGAATTTATTTTATTATAATATATATAGATAAGTATATAATGTGGTTACCAAAATATGTGACCTGCCAATAAAATAATACAGTTTGTACGATGATTAAATATAAAATATACTTTTTTTAAACTTGTATTTAATTTATATAATATTATGCATAATATATGGACGGGTTTATAATAATTTTAGAGATTTCGCCTAGGGTAATTTTTTGGGATACCCGGCATATAAAATCAGTTCCCTCACTTCAAAACAAATACCTACCAAAAATTAATTTTGAGCCCATTTAAATTTGCAGTCATAGCCACTCTTAAACACCCCGCAAAAAAGTCTTTCCAAATTTGAATATGATAATTAATATTAATGATTGTACTATATATGCATAAAAAATATGTCTATGTATTTTGATTTTTGGTGCAAGTAAGGTCAATGTCTAGTTTAATCTAATAAAAATATAATTATTTTGCTTATATAATTTGTTTATAATTAGTCTTTATAGTTGTAAAGTTATGTAACTATTGTGACTATAATTCGTAAATTGGCTATTTGGGTTTGAATAAATAGTACTCGATATTTTTCACATCAGCCATTCTTATATCATGTCACAAATTTATACATATTATACGAATTACTAATATGTTTATTATAATGATTCAGATTCTCTATATAGATGATATATAAGAAATGTTCATATTTTGAAATCAGGCTTTACCATACAATATTTTTGTTTCATTTTTATTTTGTATAATTCTTGAGTTGTCGTGGTAAATAATGGAAGATAACAAAAAAATCATTCTTCATTTTACAATATTTTTATATTGGGATATTTTACTGCATATTTTCTACATTACAGTCGAGACACAAAGATGGAAATGCGGTTTGGCGGGTCGGCAATAAACCGCACTCGATAGCGCCGTGCAATTTGGAGATTTTTAGGAGACTACAACCGTGGGGATAACATTTAAATCGACCAGCACATACTGCGTTATAAAATTAAAAATTATTTGACGATTTTTAAAACCAATATACCGTACATTTTGTCACGCGCGTGTTACAGCGATGTGCAGTATATACGAATATATACGATTCGTTGCAGTGTGTTTTATGGTCGACACCGTCTGAAGCTGGAATAAGACTCTGGACATGGCGCTCCGGATGGGGGTCATATGAAATATTTTCAATCAATAATATAACAAAATGAAACGCACTGAATGGCTGCAGGTATGTAAGTCTTAGGTATTCGGTATGCCTCCCATTTAGATAGGTAGGTACTACATGCACGTGTTTATATTACTCCGCAGGTACAATGGTGTGAAGAATGCGTGCGCTTTTGTACGCCGATCGACCCAAAAGACGCGCATTATTACTTATTATTATTTTTTATTATCTGTGTGAGCAGGTGGAAGACTACGGGACACGGGTACGACAATAATTCGAGTAGTCGAGTGGTCCTCGCGCGTTTGTTCGGTGAATTCGAAACACGGCCTTGCCGTAGTCGCGCGCGCGTCGGAGCAGCTAATAACCGCGCGGAGACGGTCGTTGCGTTGGCCGCACTGGACTCACGAATTCCTAGTACGCCGTCCGACCACCGGAGCACGCTGTCGTCTCGGCGGCCGGCGTAACGGAACGGAACGGCGGGCCTCGGCATCTAGCCAATGGCCAAACGACGCGCCACCGTTACATTTTCTCTACGGGCGCCCAACGCTCGTCACGTCCTTTACGCGCCTACAATATTTCTGGTGTGGTTCTCATCCAGTGTTGTCGTTCCTGACGGTAACGTCATCACGACCGTTTTTGCAGCTCACGTAACCCGCTCCAGTTGGTCTCAAATGTTCTCCGGTTAAAACCAAAACGGAAGTAAAGGAAGTAAAAGGTAAGTAGCAATGATGGCGCGATCGTCATAATCGCAGTCCGTTCGAAGACCGGATCCTAAGAAAGAGTCGGAAGTACAACTCCCGTCGACAGGTGAGTAGTTAAGCGTCGAGTGAGTCGGTGCTATTTAATAATGTCTTTTTCAGTTATAACACTTACCGTTACCGCGGAACGGCGAGAGCTATGCGCGCGCACGCCCGGTGAACGCGCCCTAAACCCAATGCCACCGTCGTCGCCCATTGACCCCGATCGTCACGATGATAATAATAATAATAATAATAATATGCATTTCTGCCCCTCTTTCACTCGCTTTTTGCCGCGATCACACGCGCCGAGCGACAACGCCGACGACACGGTCGTTGTTTAATAATATGATTTATATACGCTGGCACGACAGATTCTGTCGAGTAAGACTTCGAATATCATTATCGTCTTGGCCACAACACGACAATGCGTCGTGTGTCGTTTCGACGACGGTCGCGTACTTGTTGCACCCCTACGTCTTATCCACTCGTACAAGTCGGTGGTTTTTGCGTCGTACCTATCGTACGTCCGTCCCGTCCGCCGAAAACATTCCATCGCAAAACCGACGCGCATTTTCGGCGACGGCGGCGCCACCTCCGCGAACGTATAATAATAATAGTAGTAGTAGTAGTAATAGTAATAATTTACGATACAATATATTTTATCGATTCGCGCGCGTGGCGGGACGTGGAAGCGCAACGTGGCGGCGGCGGGAACACCGGCGACCTCTAGTGTGACGTGCCCGCAGCGGTTCAGTGACCTCGGCACGTGTACCAGATGCCGCGGTCAGTCGTTCAATCGTTATCAACCGTCGTTTTCTCGGCGGCGGCGGTCATGTGCCCGTTGTGTGCGCGTAGCGATGCGCTCACTCGGAACAAGGTCGCGAGGCGATGACCGTCCGCCGTCGATCCAATCGCCGCGCACGGCCGTCGCTCGCAACACTGTCTGTTTTCCGACGATTTTCCTCCGATCGTCGTTTTTGAAAACGAAGGTTTTCTCGGACGTCGTCGGCACGGCACTTGCGCACCACCGTTGGCTGGCGGCGGTAGCAGCAGCAGCAGCAACAACAACGACAACAACCGGTCAAAAGTCGAAACGTTTATTTAATTAGCGTCCGTCAACGGGCACAGCGCAGAGTGTACTTATGACTTATTAGATATACAACACGTCGTATTTATACGACTTGTACGTGACACTGTGTCCATCGCAGGTATCGGCAGTCGGCTTCGTCGTTTCACGTTCAACTCAGATAAGTAGTACTTTCGCAATAATACCGTGTAACCGTTATATACCATGTTTCGGGTAGTGTTGTTTAGGGGTCAGCAAGTCGAATTCGTCTTGGTATTCGTACGTTTTTGGGGTTTTTTACAGACCAGGCGACCACGTCACATTATTAACTATATGTGATTCGGCATCATTCGTCCAGTGTAATAACATGAATTATGTTATGGAATTGATCGTCTTTTTACGATAGTTGCAATGAGAGTTTGATTACAATTCATTACGTTATTAGATATACGAGTTTGTTATCGTCATCGTCGTTGAATCGATTCCCGTTTAATTACTCCTGTTTCAATAATTATTGTGGCGCGTGTACATTTTTTACGTCATGGTCGTCGGCCCCCTATTATGAATATTTATCTCTGTATCGTCAGAAGTGCGATGGGTCAAATACTGTTTCGATTTCGCGTCGCATTATTTTTATATAAATCTTGTGTAACCAGTTACTACTGTGTAAAATGTGATGTACCACTTTTATACTTGTTGCGTATTTATTATAAATTTATAAATAATTAACTTCGAATATCTAATTATGTTAACGGTTAGTGATAATTATTATGTTGACTGATTAATTAATAAATGTGTATAATCTACATACTTTAAAGGGTAAAATATATACTGTACAGTATGAAATCAAACCGTCATTTACGTCTAAAAGTATTTTATATTGGTAGACCTATAAGGATGATTGAAAAAATTCTATGATTTTTCATTAATTCACCGTATAATATGATCTTATTGAGTAATTTATATTAATATTCGTTGTGTATGCTTAAGTAATATAATCGTACAATCATATATCACTGTATGTGCTACTTCAGGGCGTTTATTCTATGCATATGGTATTTGGCCTATTTATATGTATTACTAATTATGTGCAGAACAAAATGTTGATTATATTTAACGCGATCGTGTTTTTCATACTGAACAAAAACAATTTAACCCGAGTTCTCGCGTCGTCTCTGAAATGCGTTTCTAGTTGTCTTCAAACGAACAATGTAGTGCAAGTGGACGGCTATATTGCTGTTTCATAATAATTAGCTTTGGCTTTTCATATAGTATATGACGTGTAGAGTTAGGTATATGGGTTGTGTGCATATTTAACGATGTTTACCTAACCGTATAATTATACCGTTAATTGTTGAGATCTGTGGTGAGCTTGTATTTACGTCATGTATACATATATTACTAATGACCTGCAGACCTCTCCCGCAGTAGTAATACACGTCGCACAATGTATAATTATTATTGCACGATAAACTCGTATATACGTATATGTAATGATTGGATTTTTGTTTCGCATATGTTTTCGACCGGAATAGGCTTTCTTTTTTTTTTTTTCTGTACTAAATCTCTTTTTAATTACACATATTATCATCATCGCATCACTCGGTAAACCTAGGCTAGTCAGTACAGGTTTTGTCCGCACGCAGTCATACGTATTATAATATAATATTGTGGCGTGTTTAATATAGCGGCCCGATAAATTCTACTGCCACAGTGGGGAGGGGGCACAATAATTAATATTATTTTTGCGACGCAGGTTTTTTTTCTCTCCTCGACTCGCGCACGCGTGCGTGTTGTGTGTATTTGTGTAGGTGTTCACAGGTGCGGGGCGCATGGAAGTTTTTAAGCTCTCGGTAAGTCGTGAGGATGAGGTGGCGGCAAGCGGTGCTGCTCTCGCAGAATTGGGTTTACACCGAACGAACGTCGTCATCGTCGTCGTCGTGTAATAAAAAGCTGTGTGGCACGCAGCGAGGTCGACGGTATACGATATATTTATATACGTGTCTTGGTTACGCGGTGTGTGTGTGTATGCGGTTGGACGGGTTTCGCGAGCCGTTGAGTTTGCATGGAGGTAGTGAGGAGGGAGCGTTCACGAAAAAGGAGTGAAAGGAAAGAGGTATTTTTTCGTCGCGTGTATATTATACGCGCATAATTATATATTACGCTCGGTGCCTGTCGTGTGTTTGCGACGTTGCCGCGGCTGTTCGGAGAGGAAAACTCGGTAACGATGCGTCGTCGTCGTCGTCGGTTTTACGCGCGCGCCCGCTCTCTCCCCTCCGACTCCCCGCCGTTGACGGGTTCTGTTCGTTCGCGCGCGCGCGCACACACACACACACACACACACAACTCTCTTTCCGTCACCGCGCGCGGTGGCGGCGCGTAGGCCAAACGCCTCGCGCACACCCGCCAATCTTGCGCCTCGTACGTTGGGTGGCGGGTTGCGGGTGACGTCGGTATTCGTGTACGGCGCGCGCGTGTGGGGAGGGGAGAGCTGCGCGTGATCGATGTGTGTTCGGCTATGCGCGGCGCGGCCGCGGCGGCGGTCCGGGCCAATGGCAGCGCATCAAACATGGCCGCCGCCACCGCGCGCGCGCACGACCGTGTGCGAATAGCGCTCGCCCGAAATCCGGCCGCTCGACGTCGACGGCGACGGCGACTACGCGATATTCGCTTCAGTTCTCTCAATCGCGCTGTACGTTCTTCTCTCCGCCGTTTTCGCTAATTTATTATTTCACACATGTTATTATTTTTTCCTCTCTTCATGTCAGTCTTTATTATTTTATGTTTGTTTTCTAACGTTTCAATTCGCTACTTAAATATTATTGTTTTTAATTTTTTTTTTTTTTTTTTTTTTTTTTTTTTTTTTATTACCATGTATAGTATTATTTTGTTATTTTATTTTTGTACTTTATATTTTTGCGCAATTCGTTTCTTAAATTTTGCTGTGCGATTTGTTTTTTGTTTTTTATGTTTTCTTTTTACCATCAATATGTATACACGTGAAAAATGTATTTAACGAGAAGAGCCTTGTGACAAGATTTTTTTCTCATTGTTTTTGAATTCAATATGATTCAAGGGACTGCAGAGGTATATTGCGTAAGATGTATAATACATATTTATTATGTACAGGTGGCTATATATATATATTTATAATTTTTTTTTTTACTGTTACACATATTATAATGTATTTTATTTATTTTTCTATTTTATTACGATATTAATCTTATAATATCTTACTTGTATCACACCTTTGATATATTATATAGGTTTTATGTTGTTTTTTTTTTTTTGTCATCGATAGATATTTATAATAACCGCACATAATATTAACACTTAGCAAATATTACATGTCGTCGTATATGATACATTTTTTATTATATTTTATAATTGTTCGCCATTGTGCGGGATTCGGTGTGTATAGATATGCGTATATACAGCAGGTGCTCGTGTGATGTGTTAATCGTTGTAGGCGCGGCAAGTATAACGGGAGTGCGCTGCGCAATAAAATAGTGAGAAAAAAAAATTAATACTAATGAAATTTCATCACGGTCGTGCAAGAGATGCATGCATATTAATTATCGTTATAGTAGTGGGAGAATTGGCGCGAGGTCATCGAGTTTCGTAATAATAATAATAATATGCGCTCGACAAAATATAACGAAATGCGAATAAAAAAAAACGTCGGTTAAAATTTTATATTATATTACGCCCGCGTTCACAACGGGTAGAGAGTTTTGTCGTTAACAAATTTTTTTCCATCCTTTCAACTGTGGTCCTCTCACGACCACTTCCCTTTCCGCCCGCCGTATACGCATATATATATCCCGCCATGTTTCCGCGCGTGACCTCATATACGTGTATATACCTATATAATAATATACGTTCGCATACATTCGATGTCGGATGACGCCATTTTTATTTCGCATTCCATTCTTGCTCGTTAATCCCCTCCCTCCATTCCTTCCACCGTTCATGACTGTACACGAAGAGGAGAAGGTGGGGCGGCTTTCGTTGGTGTTGGCGTCCTGATATCTGTACGCGTCATATTGTATTATTATATGGCAGTGGTTCGTTAGGCCAACGGTATTATATTTTATAAGTTTGTTTTTCGTTACCCAGATTTTTAATTTGCAAATCATTATGATTAATTTAATATTATTTTTATTGTATAAAATTATTCACGTATATTTACGGGTATATTATATACTTAATACGCGCGTATTATGACAATTTTAAATCGATTGACGTTCGTATGGGTTCCTAACATATCAATTGTTCAAAGGAATATTAGGTATAGTTATAAAAATCTTTTCGAAAATTGAACGTGTGACAGCGGTTTTGTGATGTACATTATGTGAATACATTTAAACATTTACGAATCATCGCGATCAGACAAGAAGACTGCATATATAAATCGGAAGGGCATGCGTCGGAGAGAGTTAACAGGCTTTGGCTGTATATGTGTTTTATTAGTCAGTCTTTTTCTCTCTCCTATTTACCCTCCGAAAATTTCTACGTTGGCTTCTATAATATGTCTTGGATGCACGAGTTGGACTTCAATTATTTATGTAATACATGTATATATATATAATATATATGTGTATGTGTGTGTGTGTGTGTACATTAATATTTGTAAGTTTTTCGTTTTAAATAAAACGTTATATAGATTTTAAGTGTCTTTGATGTAGTATATAATAGTGATGGGCATTATCGAACTATTCGATAGTAAGTCACTATTTAAACTGTTCGATAGTCATTCTTAACTATTCAAATAGTTTTCGAATAGTTAATTTTTTTAATTTAAAAACTATTAATAAATAGGTTATAAGTTGTTAATTTGTTAATTGTTATTATACTTGATAATCGATGTATCTGTTAAAATATAGAAAAACATCGCTATACTAAAAAACCTTTTTTGTTGACCAAATTATGTTGTGGGATATATCTACTTAACATTTAATTATCAAAAATTGAGTTGAAAAAAAAAGTTATAAATTAAATATTGATGAGCCGATATTTTATGACGTTTCCAAAATCCAAATGCGTTATAAATACTAAATAGGAAACATACTAACATTGCAAACACAAATACCTAATATTGTATATATAAATAAAATATGTATGTCCGTGGAATTAACGAATTATCAATGCAAACGCAATAAACTCATTTTTATTAACGCAAAATAACACTTTAAACAATATTTTTAGTTCAAAATTAGCAGGGCTTAGCACCACCTGATATCTCTTCATATATCCGTCTTTTTAAAAATTGAAATATTCGAATAGTTCGAAAAAATAAAATTATTCGATAACACATTCGAATAGTCCACTGAACTATTCAATAATGCTATTCGAATAGTCTATCGAAATATTCGATAGTTTTTCTAAATTATCAAATACTATTGGATAGTGTAAATTATTATTCGATAATGCCCATTACTAGTATATAATGCATTTTAAATATATTATACCTATATGATTCAAAAAAAAAAAATATTCTTTTTTTAATTATATTAAATTAAATAAGTTGTGCTAGTATCCATTTTAACTTCATTTGTTTAATGATAATCACGATATACGAGTAATAAAAACTCTTCTAACAATGACACAAATGAAATAACCATAATAAGTAAATTGTTTAATAATTTCAATGTCCGTCTTAAATTCATATGACACAATGAATATAGTAATAAAAAAATATTAGTAATTGGTTTGCCTATAAATAATAATATACCTATGACTATTATATCTGATGATAGATTACTTAGCACAAATAATTTTTTAGGTACATGTATGTTATGTATAAACCAAGTATATGAATATATATATTTTAATAAATGAATTCACCTGTACATGCGTACTATTGTTAATTATTATTGTTATTGTGTAGAGGTACTTAAAATTTTAATACAGATATAAAATTCTTAAATTGCAGTAAGGCATTAGATATTGGTTTATAAACAGCACGCACATTATATTTTATTAAGAAACTATGTTTATCTCATAGATAGGTTTTATCGTACCTATATCATATATTAGTTAACTTTTTTCAAGTAGTGTTATGTTCTGTGTTGATTTTATTTTTACCAAGCATTTTCTTAAAATTTATTATTATTTGGAAAATCAACAATTATATAAAAATATACAACTTACTTATTATGTTTTAATTGAAAATGGATCATAACAAATAACAATGTTTTTTTCATTTATATAAAATACCTATAATACATAATGATTATACTGCTATGTCACGAATGTACTATGAATATATTAGTTCTCTTATTCTTGTACATTAATCATATGCAAATATCATTACCAAAAATGTTAATCTTGCCTATAATATACAAAAAAAAAAATAATAATAATAAATAAATATGATTTAATTTGTAGTTTTTATAATTTTATGATTGTTATATTCATTTATGATTTATTAAAAAAAATAGTAAAGACTAACCTAACATATACAGCCCCGTTTAAGATAAAATTATATTTGTCTTTAAATAATCGTCGAATGTACATAATTTATTATATTATATGATATAGGTATTAGTTATAATTAATAGGTGCAATATGCTTTTAGCTTAATTTCCATCTTAATTTTATGTAACACAAAATTATACACATAATACATATTATGTTGTGTGCGTTGTGGTAAAAATATTTTAGACGAGCTCAAAACACGCACAATATGGATATATTCATGTATAATATAACGTGGTACCTATGTGTGTGTGTTATATATTATATATGGTGTACGTAATAATTTAATAACACTTGAATGGTTTCAATTTAGCCTGGTTCCTTGAATCCAATTGAGTCCCACGACGTCCTATATTAATTAGTTTGTTAATACTTCCTACTTTTCGTTTGCACCGGTATATAATAATATTACAAAATACATAATAACATACTCATCAAAGGATTATATAACACTATTCGTTCTTATATAGTATATACGGACATACCTATAAACTTAAGTATCTACAAACACACTCACTCTATAGTTGCTTGATGAAATTGTTACGTAAACTTATATCTTTAATGTCGTTATAATGTTAATAGAATACATATATAAAGAATTATATATTTATTACTCAATAAATGTGTATTATGTAGTGCAATGCCATTCCGAATAGAAGTAAAACGAGAAGTGCATATAATTAATTTATATATATATTATATATACTAGATAGGTGTGACGAATCGTAATAACTAATAAAATTATTGATATATTGAAATGTGATGACTGATGATGTATATGTATATAGGTAAGTTACAATAGTATATACTATGTATTAGGTATATGTTAAATATATATAAACATATACGTTTGTTAGAAAAAATTCTAAGACGCGTGGGAAATAAAACTGATATTTATATGTTTTTCGAAATTAAGTTTTTAACGATGATGAATAATTATTAGGTATATCCACGTTTTTTTTTTAAAAAATTAAGAAAAAACATCTATTATGTATATAATATTTGTAATCCCACTATTTTCTGCAGGAGATACAACTATCATGCCGGTTTTATTCTCATATACAATTGTGGTCGTGTGCAACAAATTAGGTACGCAAATGTAGAAATAAATTGTAACAAATTTATTGTATATACATAATACATACATAATATTATGCGCGTTTATATATACATTAAAAAATAAACGAGATGATTTACTAAGCATACTCACTTTTATTTTTTATTTTAATAATGAATTAATGATTTAATTTCTGATTTTTAGAACTTAAATATACTTAAGGTTCATGTTTTTGAATGCTTAGAGTTTTTATACTATTAGTATTAAATTTTAACGAAATAAGTTTGTATCTCCACATGGTATTCCTTAAATTGTGTGTAAATCCATAAAATTAAAAAATTTCTTGAATAAAGTGGATACCTATAAACATATTTGAAAACCTCAAATAACTAATTACCTAAAAAATGTAAATGAGGGCGAACATTGGAATTACCCTTTACTTATATGTATATATTTATATTGATGAGGATATTCCGAGTACGTCCGGTTTTTAATTTCTACATTTTTCATAGCCTGAGCGCGTCTGCAATCTTATCGACAAATTATATTGAATAGCCCTAACATGTCCTCAGTCTATATGTTAGACAATTTCACACATCGAAAGCTATCAATTTCAAAATAATAAAATATCAAGACTAGATTTTATCAAAAGAATGACATTTAATTGGTACGTTCATCCGAATTCAAGGGTGAAAGCTGAAATTAAAAGATATTATCATAAATAAGAAACAAAAATTATTTTTGAGGTGTAAGCTAGTTCACCTTCTTGTTGTGCACCCCGGGTAACTCTAAACAATCTGAGAAGCACTAGAGCTGTGTCAAAAATATGAATTTTTTTCTTGAGACGCACTCAGGTGTTACCTTATTTCGGACGCATTCGGAACATTAAAAAAGGGTTAGGTTAGATACTCGGGAAACTCTATATAATAACAAGTTTTTATCGGATATTAATATTATTATTTTAATGATAATTATTAGAATACTAAATAGGGGTACCTGTTTTAATTTCATTGTAAAAGATTAAAGTACCTATATAATATGCAATAACATTAAACCCTGTAAATTAAATATTTAAAAATTTGTTACTACCTATATAATTATATATGACACGTGAGCAAAATAGTTAGGTATATGAAGTTTTTTTACAAAAGTTTGGAACAAGTATAAAACGTTATGGCTTACACGATTTGTAAAATATTATTACTATATTTTTTTAGTTACAGTTTTAAAATATAAATAACGATTATCATTGTTTACTGTCAGAACTTATATTATGTATCTATACTATTTAATTTAAAAAATGTTTTTCATTTTTTTTTAAAATTAGTATTTATAACAATGAAAAATATTATTTCTTATCGTTTACTTATTGTACGTGGGTAAATTAATCATCTGCACAGATTATAATGGATAGCGCATTGTATTTTTATAATATTTAAAAAGGTCCAGATACTCTAATTTCCAAGGTTTTATCTGAAATTTATAAGTTGTATCTTTCTTCACTCATTTTAAAATGCATTGATTATAATTTTAAGTACGTATACTTAATATTATTAATTATTATACATATACTTTGGGATGAGCTACTAAATTACAGTTCTTAATTTTTTCATCATGATGATGCTCTAGAATAATAATAATAATAATAATTTTTTAATTACTTAAATGAAATATTTTGAAGTAGATATACTTATGTATTATTATAATAAATCGTATACACATACCGACTACTTAAATATGTATAAATAATGATTTGATCGACAGCAGTCGGGAGAAACTATACCCGTCTTCGTTTGATATTCATGAACGACCGACCAATTGCGATAACATTATATTATAATGTATAATATATAATTATATAATATATATTATATGTTAAAATAATAATTTTATGATCATTATGTATACGCCTCTGAAATGCCGAGTATTCAGAAAATAATTATTTATTATTAATAATGATTTATAATAGTTTAATTAAGTATAAAGGTACATGTGCGTTATAATGTATATATGTATTTACAATCATAGTTGTATAATTTTTTTTATATTTTTGTATTATATGTAATCGATAGTCGTATACATGCAATACTTGTATGATTTTAACCTATTTGGATTTAACGGACAGTTATATTTTTTTTTTTTAGCGTCGGGTCTTTAATGAGTTTATGCGATATGAAATGTGTATAAAAATGCTTACTTCAGTAGTTCAGTTTAGTGGAGTTTAATTTAGATCCGTAAATTTGGTTGTGTTGCAGAAATAATACCTAAGAATTTAGATATTATCATCATATTGTACTTTAAGTATACGTATATTCAATATGGTAACAAAATGTCAAAATATTTATTTGAATTTAAACACTCGACCTAATTGTTATGTATAGTGTTATACGTAATAATATAATAAATTATTGAATGTATGAATTACACGGTGCAATCTATTTATAAGGGTTATTAACGACATAACCACATGATGTAACAGCTGTAGTGCAAAAATAAAACCTATATGGAATATATGTTTGTATATGTATTTTCAAAGTACTTACAAGTTATAATCATACGTGTATACCGATCATGAAACTTTCAAAAAATAAATATAATTTTGAAAAGAACTTATTATTTTATATGTTTTCAAAACAATGGTGGAGTTTAGTTATGAGTTATGACTGTTAGTAGATATTCATATTAATCACCCTATATTGTACTTTATTATTTCTCTACTACAATATATAGACTATACGCTTATTATTTCAAAAATAATTATCGTTTTTGACAATATTTTTTTACATAGTTATTGAAAAATAACATTAAAAAAAAAAAAAAAAATGTATTTGTCATTATTACTTATAGTAATAATTATATATTTAGTTATTATTACTTTTTTTTTAAAGTAAGGTTTTTATAAATTCCTTACTTATAAAGAATTTTTTCTAGGCTATTGCGTTTAGGCTTTTATTGATATTTTAATTTTAAACTGAGTTTTAACTATTTAAGATATTAAAACTTTAAAATGGCCACAACTCGCTTTAAAATTATGATATCGATAAATAAAGTCTCTGTGATGCTCAGATAAAATTCTTATAGCTCTAAGTTTGATAATAGATAAATTTACTATAATATTTAAGCTAATCGTAACATGAAATGGATTCTGTTGGACGAAAATTTGCTATGTTGTATGCATATAAGACGGAGATAACACATGTGTGGCGTCTTCTTTAGCACCTTGGTGTTTGATCATCTCTCGTTTGCTGCAGCGATTATATTATGTACCTACAAATTATGTATCTACTACTATAGTTACTATAGTATAGATAAGGTCGAATATACATAATAAAATAGTATACAATATATATATATATATGGCATGATATTGTTGCTGCATTAAATATACAGGTACTTACGTGTAACGTTAGCGTAGTACAGGTGAAGGGGCGGGGGGCATCCTACGAGGATTATAGCGTGCGGTGAAGGGGATGTGAGTTTCTCGGTGGACGTACGACTACTTATACACACACACACACACAAACACACACACAAATAGGGTGCTATAGCGATTAGTCTGGCCCTGGTGTCGGTGTACCGCACGTACAGGGGCCAAAATCCAATATGGCGGCGTCACGCATATACAGGCATATAATATAAATAGTATGTGCTATACACACTAACACACACCCAAAATATACTCGCACATATGTATTTTTATTTATACGATATATAATGCCTATCCCAATCAAAATGGACGTGTACGTCTGTTCCTTATATCTATACCTGTAGGTAAATATAATATATATATATATATATATATATGTGCGTGTGTGAACAATGAGTGTGTTCAATATTTTCTTTATATATATAAATTATATATATATATAAATTATATATATATATATATATATTATGTACTCGTATTATTATATTTATATAATATATATATCTGCACAGTCCGACGGTCCAAACATTACAGTCGGTATCATCGTCTATAACAACGACACCGGTCGTAACGGCGGCGTATAATTGGATAAAACGATATTAATTTCAAGGTCTCGGAAAAATTCCCTATAATTTTTTTGTACGTTAAAAATGACTGGTTATAACGATATGTGATGTAAAGACTATATACAATAACTGCTGTAAATATACGACGTAAAAATCGGCGACTATACATTACAAACATATTTGAACAGTCCGTTATTTTTGCAATCGCATATACCTCTAGCTATGTGTGTGTACGTCTAATATTATATCGGTGTAATCAATAAAATAATATATATAAAATAAATAATTAATTTTTCACCGCAGTTACCAATAATATTGATTTAAATGAAAATTGTCATTCATTAATACTGACCATACGACAAGGTATAGATGTATACTCGTATATGTCCAAATCGAAGTGAGCGTGTAGTATGCGTGTGACTGTCCTTTATATATACCACCGGTATACGTATACATACGTATTTGTATGTTTAGGCGTGTTATTGAATTATATATCTGCATTTTTCGAAGGACCAAAACAGTTTGTATACCGTCTGTACGAAATTGAATGTAGTTGTTGATACCTTTATGTCTATATATACCTATACCTATTGTATCTATATAGACTTTAGGCACAGTATTTCCTATAGCAAATGTTGTGGATGATAATTTTTGCAGGTCTAAGCTACTAGGCAAGCAACAAAGCAATAAATATTGGTCCAACAGATGGGTGAGTATATACTATATTAATGTATATCTTACATTTCAAGTACCTTATATTGTTCTTAAAATATAAAAAAACTCATTTGAATTTTGAAATAACTGAACTCAACAGTTGCTTTGACGTATATAGATACCCCATTTGTATATGTATTCCAAAATTTGAACGAGTTTATATGTACATATTATATACATAATATATATATATATATATACATAGATTTATACAGTACCTAAGTATACGATTATTGGGCAGAGCGATATAGTTGCTGAATATATAGACTTTATCAGAATAGAGTTTTTCCTCACATAATTAAAGTACATACTTCAATTTCGCTTAATTTTGACCAGCTCTCCTTCGTATACACACATATAATAATATATAAATACCGAATCTCCCCCTCTCAGTTAGTAGTTTCTACGCTACACAAGTATACGGTATATACGAGTATACGCACATTGCCCAGATGTCTGCTATAAAACCGTTTTCGATACATGTTTAAAGTTCATATATATTATACACATACGCTACATATTATTGTATAAATATATCTACTCTGTAAATTATATTATACGTGCGTAAAATATTACATAAAATAGTATCGTTCTCAATTTCATAATCATATTTGAAGAGTATTATTTGTGTGATATATATATACTACACATTATTGAGATTGATCCATATGATTGTAGTGGTAATGATTATGTGTATATAGGCGTTTTTCAAAAACAAGATAATAATTTTACGTATACATAATATTATGTGTATATACATACTCAACGCGTAGGTATTGGATGTGTATTAAGTATTAAAGGTGTTCATACAGAATTCATCATTTGATTTTCGTCGAATTCACTATAATATAATTATACGATTTTAAATATAAAGGTGTGTAATAAAATAATAATACGTATATATATATTTATATATAATATAATACGTCTAATAGTACAGAAAAACCGTGCGTAAAATAATAACGCAAACAGAGAGACTGAGCTTAATTTTATGATTTACGATTCGTATTTAATGTAGAAATCATATAATATAATTTGTAAGCCGGCATTTTTTTCACTCAACTGCAGTACATCCATAAAGGTCTTTCATGAATGTCACGAATAATATAATATAATATATGCATAATACAAATTCGGGTTTTAAGCATTACCGCACGTCAATCCGTACACAACTATATATAACATAACGTATATACGTATACTATAATTCTATACAAAGTATGCTAATACTCACGGCAAACCTTACTTTGAAAACTAAACGCAATTCATATATATATATATATATATATATATATATAATATATTTAAGTATAATAATTTGGTACGCATACGTTATACCATACATGCTTGAGTATAATTTATTAATGGTAATAGTCGAAATCTGAAAACTTACCAAATAATATATCATTTGTATATTAATTCAATGAAACGCTGCAGTGTTTGATATGGGTGGTAATTCGTAAACGATTCGGCATAATAAATATAGTCGGATGAAATAAATTATGGTTGTCACAGAGAAACATACAGTGCAGCAGGATCACACGATGAACGCGCGCGTGTGTGTGCGCGCGCGGAGTAGATTGTCGACTTATCTGGAACTTTTATTTTCATTTGACGTACACAACGACATATTAACTATAACACGATTAGACAGTGTACGCTGTGTAATATATATTTACTAGTTATACTGATTAATGTTTATAATATTGTACACATCTAATATCGAAATCACTATTGATTACATATTATATACAGTCAATTGTACCGCGTTATACACATATCTAATATTGTGAATTTTTGAAATATTTTGAAGCATGGCTAAAAAAAATGTAATCTCTTCATTGCGGCTCTTTCAGAATATTTGTTGGGATAGAACTTTTGAGTTTAAACTAAAATATGTATTTAAACATAATATACCACGAATCACCCGATAAAAACCTTTAGGCTTGGATGTATGTATGTATGTAATTACGTATGTATGTTACGGGCAATGTTTACTTTGCCCGGTGTTTTTGGGCAATATATTAAGAATACTATTTTTGCCTTGCAGGGTTATACTTTTTGACCGGTCCAAGCTGTTTTGCCCGTAGTAAACTGGGCATTGCAATTTAAGCTATAAACAAAACTTTCCATTTGAATACATTTTTTTTAATGTTTTAAACAGTTAAGAAAGAGTAGGTATAGTGAGGATAGGATAGGTACTATTATGTCACGGTTATGTATTCATGTTGAATGTAATCGTGATAAAAAATGCTAATGTTAGGTGGTCAGGTATAAATATATGATTCAAAATGTTAAAGTTAGTAGTTATAGTTAAGGTAATAATATTCAACTGATAAAATATTTAATGTGATTAGTAAGGTTTATATAGTTATATAAAAAAAACTTTGATTTACATTGCTCAACCTAGACTGAGCAATTCTATATAGCCCGGCCAAATTATAATTTTGCCTATATTGCCTATCATAATCGGGTAGTACCAAAATGCCCGGGCAATGTTTACATTGTCCGATAGTCTACTTTGCCCGTAACATATATATCAATATTGAGCGATTTTTTTCTAACAGTAAAGTACCTATAAACACTCAAATCTCGATAAGTAGGTTACCTTTTAGCACTTTTGAAATATATTTTTTTAAACATATATTTAAACCATTAAAAAATAATGTAAAATTTTTGATATATATATATATATATATATAATATAGTAATTGAAACAAATTTAAAATTTAAAAAATAATGTATAAAAAAAAAAAATAGTTAAAAATATAATGTAATTTTAATAGCGTGCAGTTTAATTCCAACATTTCAACTTTGTAAAAAAATATTTTTTTGAAATCGTTAACTCTATTTGGTATTTTCGATGTAACGAGCGTTGTTAAAATAGTCGTTTCGCAGTGTACATATATATTATGTTATAGAGTGAGTCTCCGCTAAAAATATTATTGCACCGACCTATTGTTTCCCCTCATCGGTTGTACAGCTGAAATGTATTTTTTCTCACAACGCGGGACACTGTGTAGTCGTCAACTACTCTATCATATATGTATACACACACACACACACACACACACACATATATATATATATATATATATATATATATATATATATGTATACATAAAGTACATTGCACATCGTTTACTGTTTTTGTACGGTTATTTCTGTTGCGTTGCTCGAAAAAACATTAGTCGTTAAACATGTGTGCGTTTCTGATTTTTTTTTTTTTTTTGATATTTAGACGTTATTGTTATATATACTTACCGTGCAGTCAGCAGTATAATATATTATAATAGAATACGATGTGTATTGTACGATTCAGTGCTGTTCTTGATCAATCGCGAGTGTCAAAACGAGAAACGCATACCGCACCCGCGTCTGTATATGTATCATATAATAAATAGCTATCGCGAGCCTGGTATTATATGCCTATATATATGCTCGTAGGATGGTATATTCTTGTGTATATACGGTCGAAAATGGTGTTTTAGGATCGCAGTACCCAATTAACTTAAAATTAAACCCAACGGGTTGTTCGCGTTCCCGTCACGTATGTATAATATATTTTTAAACGCGCATACTCGTATATATATACCTACATACTATATAATATAAATTATACTGCAGCTGCAACGATCTAGAATTTTTATTTACGGATTTCGATGCGATATTTGTCATGATTTTTTTATAGCCGCGGTCCTTAAAATGTGTTCCGTACGGAACCTAAAATTACGTATAAGAAGTTAAAAATCCTAACTTAACCCTTACCCGATAGCGGTTCCGCACACGCCACATGCATTTTAAGAGTATTTGTCCGCGATGGCTCCGTGAAATATGCGTAAATTCAATAGGTATTTTGTTTTTAAACTATATTTTGTTTTTCAAATCAAACGTAATAACATTGTTATGCGACTTGGCGATTTTTCCGACTATAATTTTATATTAGGTCTATTCGGTTAATAGCTTAGAAGATGAAGTCGGCCGAGAGTGGTGATTTCGTGAAACACAAATCTATTTTTTAATGTTGCCATAGCGCGTAAAAGTTTACAAGGAACTGCTGACTTCTATTATAAAGGTATATGCAAGTGCCGAATGTAATAGTTCCATATAAATGTGTTTATTACTTTATTATACAACGCATATTATATAGGGTACAGTGATTTCCGTCATAAAGTTTTCGAGAAAGTTGCAGCAATAAATTATGGGGAGATAAAAACCGTGACTTAACTTTGTATTGTCGAAGAAAACAATTAAATCCTACGCAATATACACTTCGAATTCAGTTCGTTTGTATGATTTATATATATATTTATGTATCGTATAGTAGTGTTAACGATGATATATTCGAATCGTCGGTTTGAAATGATTTACAATTTACATCGACAACGATTAAATTTTAACAATAATAAATTAGTATGTTATATTATATTATCTTGTACCGTGCCGAGACGAGCGCCTTTCACGGCAGCTAAGTTCACGCATCGTCAATGTTTTTGAATTTCACAAGCCTCTTATACTTTACTTTCCCGAATCGTATAAATAAATTATTCGTGTTTTTAAAAGTTAAAGGTAAATTTTAAGCCTCGCCAAATTAAGACAAACGATATTCAACGTATTTATAAGTATGGGCAATGGTATAGTTAATCTGCGATGATGAATATGATGTTTACAATTCCTAATAGTATGTTCATTCGTCGAATTATCAAATTAATTGTTTACCGTCGCGCGTCGTATAATAGACATTGCAGTGGGTTTATTTTGTTTTTAGATTTTAATATTGTAATTAATTTGTTTTATTACATCGCCAGGTGGTCAGCCCATTAAAAAACGCCTCGCTCTTTTTCTCCAGACATTCTGTTAAAAAAGTCCGAGAGATTGTGATGTATTAAACAGAAATGAAGTTTTTTTCACGTTATCTTATAAGTTATACCTACCACCAATTTTTTTTTTTTTTTTTTGCTGTTTGTTTATAAAATCTAACTTACAAAAATGTAATTTAACAGCTGGCTATGTTTGACTTATAAAAATTATACATCGTAAAACCGGGTAATATATATGTATATGTATATATATATATAAAAAAAATAATATATATTAGCTTTGGGTTTATAGCTAAGTATACTTACTTCAAGCTGTTAAAGTTATAGTCGGACATTTGGTAAAATTTTCAGGTGGGCTTGGGTCATTATCCAAAGTAAAGTAGGCTTGCATTTCGGTTAATATGTTTACATTGTCCACTGCAGTACCGCGAACGTACATAGAATTTCATTTGAGGGAGAGGTATCGCTTAAATATCTCAGAGCTAAGTGCCCGGAACTCCCCCCCCCCCCAATGTCTCAATGACTGTCTATGTTCAGAGTTCTATATATTCATAATTTTAGCATATATTATATATTTGTACAACATAAAAGTTCTAACGTCGTCGGTTTAGTATTTACGAGCATTTTATCATTGCAATATAATATATTATAATAATATGTTATAAATAATATTTTATATCATTTCAATTTTGAACGTTAAATTAAACGTAAAGAATCAGTTATGAATGTACCTATACCAAAAGACGGCACTCCATAAATCGTCACTCACAGCATTTTTCAATCACATAGAAATATTTTTATTATTATAGGTAGGTACTGAGCGTGCTTTTTGTGTTTACTGTTCGCCCCGTCTTAACTGTGCAGATGTACCTTACACTGCACTTAACCTAACCAATATTAATAATACTAAAAGCCTACGCCTTTAAAAGTATGAATTGTTCGGAAAGACGTTTATGTATACATCTTAATATTCTTATAACTGTTTCGTGTGATTGTGTTTTGTTTGTAAAAACATTAAAATATATCGTATATACGTTATGTAGGCGAACTTACAAGTTGAATATTATCGTCGGTAATAAATCGTTAAATAGCTTAGGTACTTAACCTATATAATGTATGTATAATATATGTATATAAATGGTTACAAATTATCGTGAATTTAGATATATATTATTTATCTGTTTACGGAAGTAGGTACTTTAAAAATAGTGTATAATAACTCATACTCTATTTACAAAGTATCTATATACGTACACATTATAGTATATAATGTATATAAAGATTTGCAATATTAACGAAAATATTTCCGACTCGTTTTCGGCTATTATACCTACATTTTATCGTCCGCGATAACGACATAATATATTATATCAACACATCGTACACCGTGTGTTTAAAACCATAAGTAATAACTTTTTGACTTGCCTCGCGCAGTATAACACGCATACCGTGATGTCTAATAGGTATAAGATTCTCGAACGAAATACCTGCCAATCGCCCATCGTATTATTGTAACACGCGAATTGCTGATCGCCGCAGTCATCATAGCGAGTATATAGCTAATCCAACCAAGGTGTCTCTATAATATACAATACATTATATTACAAATAACATTAATATAAAATGTATTTAAATTATTATTGTGCATTATCCGTCATCGTGTACCTACCTATACGCGTACAGCCAAAAGAATATAATACACAATATTATAATGCGTCGTTGTCGGACCGTTATTATTGCTGCCTCGCCGTCATTTCGTTATACTTACATTGTCATTCATCGGCTGCAGGTCGCGGCGCAACCCACGCGTGCGTATATACGTCTACAAGTGACCACGTCCTTCACGACTCCGTTTGCCTTGTCCGTGTACGCCGTGAGACACATATTATTGTCAATACGCTGCCGTTTTAATGCTTAAAACGTGTACATATAATAATATACGCGTAATATTACATGTATAAATATATCATGCAAACAATATAATAGGGTGCCCGGTCGACGCGCGTTTGCAGTCGACAACAATTTTTTTATCCCAGACGATATTATACATTATGCGTCTGCAGTGTATACGTTATGCGTGCAGAGTGTACTTATAATTTATGAAACACCATCACAAATCAAATCGTTAACTACGTTTTTTTAGAGAGGAAGGAGAGACATTGTTATTGTATCTCGTATAATCATCGTATTATTATATTATTATATTATTCTAGTTCGCTTCAGACATAATAGTCATAACGTACTAAGAAAAAAAAAAAAAAGTAATTAAAAATTGATTTTGTTTTAGTGTTTTGCGAAAAAATCTGCCAAATATTTGAAATGGTCTACGTAAACATCGCACGTTAAAAGTCGAACGATTCAACTAGTTCTCTAGTTCTATGATCATATAAAAGTCCGACGAAGCTCAATATAGGTACCTATTATTTCCACTATAAACGTTTGAACGCGAGACTTTAACTTCAGCAGCACACATGAGATGGGCCTACATGCTATGTACAGCTTATACGTTATAGGCGATACGGACGATCGTTGCGAGACATCCTGTGTGTGTACCTAAACACGTATATACGAGTATAATGTTTGTATTTATATGCGACAGCTGAACATATATAATGCACTTAACGAAAAACCACTTGTGCTCGTCTTCTCTACATTATTATATTGTGCTGTTGCGATATTGTAAGCGCGTCGTTTATGAAATTATTATACCTATTACTGTTTGATAAGTAATGTTTTCGACGTGTTATATCTTACGAAATTGGTTAAACGAATTACAGACAGTAACAATTATATACTCGGAGAGTTTATTGTATCTGCGAGCGAGCTTTTGGTGCGCAAGTACATATATATTAGGGATCTCTCTCTCTTCGTATATATAATATATATATATATAAGAAATAAAGTAACATTTAAACTGAATACGATAAAAATACTTGGATCCATGATAATATTAAACTCGTAAATTTGATCATTGTAGGCTGCAATAAGACTTGTGTAGTTGTGTTATTGTTTGTATATATACGTATATTGTTACAATGTTTTCATTGTAAAAAATACCTCAGAGCAATAGTTTCTCGTTGCAAAATTCCGATTGCGTTTTTTTCGGTGGAATTTCTGTTAATATTTATGTAGGTATAGACGCCATTTCCCCACACATTAAATTTATACGAATCGCGTTGGTTTGGAACAAAATACGAGACCGGCTGGTAATAAAATATAATATATTATTTACTTGTATAATATAATGATATATTTAATATGATTATAAATTATGATTTGTGATTTTGTTTGAACTCAAAATGTGAAGTGAGTTCATATATAGATATATACCTATATGTTATCTATGTCACGCGATTCTGTATAATATACGTCATATATATGTGATTTATTGAATATAATACAATATTATGGATTATTATAATTTGAAGACTAATTGATGGGCTGTTTATAAAGTAAAATATATGTTTTAAATAATTTTAACGTAATTTGATCTTATAAATTGAGAGTTACTAAAGATTTTACCAATGCGTGTATTTATTGCATTTTTTGTTTTGTCAATCAATCTGCATACTATTTTAGATATTTTCATATAACGATTATTTATTATTATAAACTTTAATTTTCTTCTCTCTTATAGTAAATTTTTAAGATACTTATTTTTTTGCTCTTAAACAATTATTAAAAAAAAAAATGTTTGTAACTTAAAGTTAATTAAAGGGAGAAAATAATACATGGGTAATTAAAATTTTAACACAATAAGAAGAGTTGGAATTCAAAATAATGTTGTTAATAACAAAAAACTGTTACAAATTTGAATTCCTTTACGCAGTGAGAAAAAAATGGATTCAAATTCATGTTAATGCTTTCAAAGTACTATTCGCATTACCTTTATTGTAAAACATACTGTACCATATGCATGTATGTAACGTGTACATTAAGTTTATAACAATGCCTATGTTTCTATTAATTTTTAAATGAAAATTATAAAAAAATGTAAATATCACGTAGTTACATAAAAACGTTGCTGAAATGCTTAACGAAAAAAATAAAAAAATAATTAAATTCTATTAATGTGTATACACTTATCCTTTGTGTAACATAATATGATTGTCGAAGAAATAATATTGTTTTCTTTAAGTTTCAATGCACATTTTTTAACAATCCTAATTTGATATATACTTGTACCTAATATATTATAATATGCTTATTCGATCTGGAATACACAAACAGACAGACCATAAATGATATATTATGTGTAGTTTCATTTATTCACGCGTTTATTAAGTTTGATATATTACTACAGTTATAGATATGTGGTGAGCGACGGTAAAGTCGTTTTCGTGATAATAATCTATCTGTAAATATTACTCATTCATTGTTGTATATAAATTATTATTTACTATGTACATTGTACACACACACACGCACACACGCACACACACACACACACACACACACACATATACTGTGGTTATCGTTGTATATTATAAATGTCGATATTCTCGTATTCACAATAATACCATATATAAAGTCGAGTCATGAAATTTGATACGTGTAACTAAAAAAAAAAAAAAAAAAATAATAATAATAATAAAAATAAAAACAAATAAAACGTTGACATTGAAATGTGGAAAAACAACACCTTGCAGCCGTTCTTGTTTAATAATTCCATATATACCTACCGATCCAGTTCAAGATCATATTCGTAGCGTTCAACAAGAATATACGCATCGTGCACGCATATAATAAAGAAATTAAAACAGGATAAGTACACGCGTACACCTAACTGTACATATTATTGTTGTTGCATATTAATAATGCACTATATACTTGTACGGCTATAACGTATATGTATATTATTGTGTTTACTTGATACGTTGTTGTTATTTTGGCGCACCGATAAAATAATACTGTTCCGTCGCACAACGAACTACCTATGCAATACCGGTATGCAGACCACGCGAATTATAAATAAAAAACAAATCGAACACGGACGAGACACTATATATAATACGCGCACGCGGTAAATTCTCTCGTTAATACCGGAAGTATACATCTGTACATAGAAAAGGCGCCTACGGAAAAAAACTATTGGTAGGTATACCTGGCGCTAACGCGTTTCATGTCTCGGCTGTAGCGGCGGCCTCCAAACGAAAAACAAATTAAACGGCTGATAAACCTTTGTCTTTGCCGGTTATATTTTTCATTCCGTTTGTTACTGTATAGACACGCGACGTTTCGTTATTCGATTCGATGTACCTACGTTCGCGGTCATTGTATTATATAGGTAACCTATTGATTTTGTTGTGACGGTCGATGATATAGTAGGTACCCACATAAGCGCCTATAAAAGTAAAACCGAAAATATTATTTTATCGGCGTTGCGCTACACTTACATAACCTTTACCCATACATCACGACATGAATATAATATTACATTATATTACGTATCCATACAGAGCTGACATTTTATAATGTGATATATAATATATATCACACATTCCGCCGATTATTATTTTACATTATTGTATACGTCTGCAGCGCACGTTTCTCAGACGAACGAAATCGTATTAAACCCGATCGATATTTTCAAATTTTTACGGCCCATTGTTTATACGGGTCGTATGATATTATAATAATACGTACATCAGTGGCGTATAGCCAGGCGAGAGACGGTGTTTTGGGTGCTAAAACTCCCCTACATCTCGGGGACCTATTTATGTTGAAAATATGTTTATAATATATGAACACAATCATTTGGTCGGGGTAAAATGTATCTATTCTCTGTTATGCTATATTCACACACTATTATCACGGTTTGAGATGAATTTTATCTTGAACAGGGCACACATTTTTAATTTTATGTCAAATCACAATTATCGATTCATCCTTAGTAAAGTAATTTAGTACAGTACTGTGCTGTCAATATAATTCAAAATTGATTATTGACTTATTTTGTGGACAGCACCGTCAAATGTGTCAATATAATTATTATTTTCATTAATATAAATGTTATCATATTATAAAACGCGATTGATAAAAGATCATTTTTGACTCTTAGCCTTTAGGCGATTGAAAACACATTTGAGAAATATTCAATACAATAAGTGAAATTCGACTTAACGGCTTAACATTAATGAAAATTCACTGTGACATAGAAGTATCTGGTGAAGAAGTAATAGAAAATATGGCTAGAAAGAATTGCCGCTTTATACCGATACAATAATATAATTGTTAATACTTTTGTTATAATAATTATCTATGAAAAAGTAAAACAACGTGTTTTAAATAAATATTTGGAAGTTCTACGCATATTATAATAACTTATTAAAACGATTTATGATTATATTGTCGGAAGTGTGAAATCTTTCACAATGTACGTTTTAAAAATTTAATAATAGATTTTGAAAAAAATTCGTAAAGCCATGCGAAACAAAAGAAGATGAGATTTACTGACGGAGAGGGTTTGTCTCTTTCATGACAACGCCCAGCCTCATGTCGTTCGCGACACAAAAGCTCTCTTAGATCAGTTTGGTTGGGACGTGATTAATCATCCCCACCCCCCTATAGTCCAGACTTCGCAATCGTCCGATTACTATCTGTTCTTGAACTTAATGAAACATTTCGGAGGAAAAATGATGGAGACAGAAGTCACCAAATAACTGCAAAAAGAGACGGTTGCGAGTTTCTGTGATACTATAACGAACAAAAACTTCCAGTGCGTTATAAAAAATGCATCCATATGAATGACGATTATGTGGAACAATAACTCACATAATATACTGTATAAAATGCGAAAAAAATTGTAAAACATTTTTTAAATATTCGATTATAATTATTTCGGAAATCTTATTTTTGAGATATGCCGGGCGCGTGTACATTGGTATATAATTGGTGAGATATCTTTTACAGTATTTTATGCACCTGTACAACGTATGCACGCTGTATAGGTATATACGTATATATAAATTTACTGCATAATATAATATAATAGTCTGCATTTATGCACGTATTATATGCACAGGTGTATACAGCAAGCGCACGCATTAAGATATATTTATTGAGTTAATAAATATATTAATTATCGCGAAAAAAGTAGGTACATATATTTATTAATAATTATAAATTATAATACATATATATTTATAGGTACATTTGTTTCACGCGACTTCAGCACGTTTCATATAGGTAATATGCAATGCGCAAATTATATACCTATTATTGTATTATACGTATAATGGACTTCCGTGCACTGTATTTTTTATTTGCGAATGAGTTTTTCGTCAAATACGGGCATCCTCATAATATACAGTTGCCGCAGGTTCTCACATTTTAAACGATCAAGTTTGATGGGGTGAGGGACATGTACGTTTTTTCCGGTATGGAGACTATAATTTTATAACGAAATCGTATCATCACCCTCTCCTCTCTCGCTGGATTCGCCAATTCATCCGTCACCGACGATTTATTTGTATATATATATATATGCCTATATATATATATATTAGTCAGCATTCGTTTTCGAAGCAAAACACGAACCACAAAATTACAATGGTCGCCTTTATTTTATTCGTAGGAAATATATATCCTACGTGCGAATCGTTGGTAAAATTATGAAATTTTGATTTTCCTTGGCAGCGAAATGAGCTTTTGTGAAAATCATTCTATGAATGAACTCAAATATACGTGACTGATATTTATATCGAACTTCTATTGGAAGTATTGACGATAGATATATGGACGAATGTACAGTGTGGCGGGGGAAGAGTGCTGTATACGTATGCCGGCCGTGCATGGGAATTTTCCGGACGATAATAATATTGTTGTCTTTGATTATCTCGCTATTCTTAAATTCTCCCATGTCTATGATGTGACTTATCATCTATGTGACAATAACTCTAAACATAAAAATATCCCAACATTACCCATACGTGACATTGAAATTTCATAATCTTCTCGAGTATGCCAATATGTTTTTAGATGTGTTAGGTTAAGCCGCGCATTATTACGTTAACATATTTTATTTTTATTATCTCGAAAGACAATACGTACATTTCGCGCGGTCATTCGACGAGCAATAAACTTACTTAAATGTCACCGGGAATTTACGTTTTTTGACTCTATCGAATAATTCGGCTTTAACACGTGCATAGGATGTTTTTTACGGCGAGAACTTTTCGACGCATTATCATACATACTGCAGGTGTATCGATGAAACGTTACAAAAGTCACCTGCACGCCGCAGCGGTTTAAAACTATTTCGTACGCACGACGTTTTAAAAATATGACCCAACGTGCTGCAGCCGAAACACGAATGGTCATATCAGGAATCTGCAATGGTACGTCGCCACTGCGACCACCGTCGTTTTGTGTGCTATAGGTATCTATGTATAATACACGATCACAGTGGCGTATAACTGGAGGGGGGGGAGGTTGAAAAACACATGCCTTGTAAAAAATACGTTCACTTTTTGTATGCATCATGTATACAGTGTAAAAATCCAAGGGGGTTTGAGCGCCCCCCCCTTCATCGTCCATTCGGTGTGTACGTCCACGTTTATAATATATATATATATATATAGCCACGCAGACTATATAATACGATAATGATAATAGCTAGCACGAGGAGA
Source organism: Melanaphis sacchari (assembly GCF_002803265.2). Lineage (NCBI taxonomy): Eukaryota > Metazoa > Arthropoda > Insecta > Hemiptera > Aphididae > Melanaphis > Melanaphis sacchari. The sequence continues at coordinate 2,325,744 of NW_020270975.1, read as the reverse complement.
GCTTCGCACACAGCGCTGTATGTATAATATTACACAAATTGTATACATGCATTTTTGTGTATATATATATATATACATCGAATTATTATTTTTCCACCATTAAATTTTCGGCGTCCGTCTGCTGCGCCGCGGCCCCTCCCCTCCCCCACCCCCGTTTAAACCGACCGCAACCTATCTCCTCGTGCAGTCGGCGGTCCTCTTCGCGGTTCGCAGCCGGTGCAGCAGATTAGTTCGACGAAAAAAAAATACTGCACCGACAAGACCTACCTGTATAGGTGGCTGCGTGTGCGAGAGGGAGGGAATGGAAATTAGGAACAGAGGCGCACCGTATGCGCACACACACCCGGGGCGCGTCTCGTCTCGTATCGTTATTGGTGGCGGGTATAACGTGCGGACGTTGTGTATCTCTATATATATTGTATAATACGCGTGTGCGGTATATTATTGTATATTTGTATAATAATATTATATACGCCCGGCGTAACCGGTTTTATTTATGCCCCGCGCCGCCGCCGCCGCC
>NW_020270975.1:2319100-2325214 GCF_002803265.2 Melanaphis sacchari | reverse complement strand
CGGTATATTATTGTATATTTGTATATAATATATATACGCCCGGCGGTAACTGGTTTTATTTATGCGCGCGCCGCCGCTATTGAGAGTGTATAAATTTTATCGTAATATATTATATGTATATATATATATATATATATTGTAGGTATATATAATGTCGTCCGTCGAGTGTTTTAAACGAAAACGAAAACTATAATATGTTTAACCCTCCGCTTTATATAATATATATGTCGTCGCGCGCTCATCCGCGATGTCGCGGGAGGCCGCAGCAGGTCTCACACCACATACTGCAATAATGATGACAACTGTCATTCCGCGTAAAGGTGCGTATGCTCGACTGGAATACGAGTCACAAGCACGTAGACGTGTTCAGCCTGTGGGGCGTCGGATATAACAACAGGACCACGTATACTCACGATATTGTCAATAACGTGCGGTCAATTTATTATATAAGGTATGTAGGCATACCATACACGTCCAAAGCGGGTGCGGGGTATGCACCGTAATGGAAAATAGATAACATAGTTCCGACGATCGACGATTGATTGAACGCCACCCACCCACATACAACATCTATCGTGCCGCCGCGACTGCGCTTTTGGGGTGTCATGTGATTTTCGGTAGCCGGATGCGGGCGAAGTCGTTTTCGATACATACATGTGCCACACACACACACATAGATGCACGGAACATAAGGTCAAACCTACGACATTATTATTATTAGTTTTTCCTATATTATAGTCTCGACGATGAATTATCATCGCGCATCAGTTTTCCAAAGAATATAAAGCGGAAATAAGATATGCGCACACGAACGATGACATCCGATCCTCGTACGTAATGTATCGTTACATACACGATGATGTATTATACGTCTTGCGTTATATTACATCGTCAAATGACGGCAACCCCGTCACACGAAATACAAAAATTACTGACGACGTGTTGTAAACGGGCGAGAGAGCGTATAGACTGTTTGCTTTAAAACAAATACGATAATAATAGCCAAAGTACTATATAATGTGGATTAGGATTTGTACGATTTACGGTACCATTTATTAAAATAGTAATAACATTAGTGCGTAGTATACCGCACGCACCACGCGCGATAAGGTTTTCACCATACAATACAATACTCATTACCCAAATACATCATATTATGCGTACACGTTATTTGGCAATACCATTTTTATCAATCGGCAAGGTACGCAATAGTTATTGAAAAGTTCAGAGGCTGTAAGCGCGTTGCGACGTGTTGAACGTCGGATGATATGAAATATCATCGTTTAATCGTTTTATCATATATACTACCATGCAACAGTAACACACATTGTGGTACGTATAATATTAATGTGTTATTTTATTATATATTATTATTATTATTACATGTCGTCCGTCCAGCAATACTGCGCGACGGCTCTCGTTGCGCGCTCGTAATTAACATACTAATAATAATAATAATAATAATATAACGTTACGCAACCCATTTTAAACGTGTCCTTGACGCGTAGAAATGTGCGCGTGTGCGCGTTTTTCGTCTGCACACATCGTGGCTCTCATAATATTAAAATATGCGGTATTTAGTCTACAACGCATTCTGTACAACGGCAACCGTTGTTCGTCATTATCGTTGTTTTGCAACTCGCCAGCGTCTCCTACAGCCAAGGTTATACAGGTCAATATAATATATATATATATATATATATAATGTAGTACGTGACGTCCGTCCGTCTTATTACGGCTATAACCACACTATTTACATATATATATATGTATGTATAATATATGTGCATACACGATGATGTACGCTAAAATAATATATTACATATTATAATACCGAGTGTGAAGCGCCGTATGGCCAAGGGGAGGCAGGTCCCGGTCCGGACCCCTTCAATTTTAGTGTTCGCAAAGTGATAAATCAGGTTATTAGGTGTTGTTGAAAATTATATTGTTTAATAACAATTTACGAGAACAACAACAACGTCCACTGATTTTAGTGATATATTTATGAGATGTAACTGCTGCACACACTATATCAGAATAATATATAAGCGACTTATATATTTAAAGATCTCAGTATAGGATTAAACGATTGAAATCGCACCAAAGTCCTCGATTAGCTAACCGTCAAAACGACGTCGATTTAATATTCCAACAAAATATTCTCGAAGAATATTTCAAAATAATTGATTTATTCTTTTGATTCGCTTATTCACTGAACTGAATGTACCGTTCTATAAATCACGAAATATATTATTATTTGTGTATTTCAACTGAACTTTCGGATCCAAAATTGCACAATAGCTGCCAATTTAAAATTTAAAAATATAATATATTTCAGGAATGACGAGGTCGAGGTTGATTTTCCTGCGTACACTTTGCTTTTCCACATTACGGATTCAGAGTCTTCGCCGAAAACCAATTTTCATGTTCTTTTCCAGCTCTACCTATTGTTATTTATTATTATTATTGCATTTACCTATTAACACGCCTCTGTAAATCTTCAGCTTTAAGTCATAATGTTTACTTTATTGATTACTTATTCCATCGTTATATTGATTTTGTACAGCATTGTTAAATAAATTATAAGTTATAACATTGTGGTGCTGTGCGGGGTAGGTACCTATTATCCAGGGCTTTAATTATTTGAAATATAATTTGTGTTACGTTATTTAGAATTCAAACGTTTACCCAAACTTTTTATGGTTTTTGCTATTTAGAATTAAACGTTCTATTTATAATTAACCTCAAAATTAAATTATCGAATATGTTCTCAAAGTGCTTAAAATAATATTTTATTATTTTTATATAGCATAGTAAAACGAATATTGCCTGCGTAAATTGTGTTGCATAGAAAATACATTTATTTTACGATAGAAATATAAATGGTTTAATTAATATAGTTTTACGTTATTTTTGTTTAATGATATTTTAATATATTAAATTGTTAATATTATATTTCGTTTCATACATTTTAATTACAGCTAGTTTTAACTGTTTAAGAATTATACTGTTTTTCTCGTGTTTAACGTTTACAAGTTTTTGGTCGCATATATATATATAATATATATAGCCCTGGCGAGTAGGGGATGTATCCTGTGGTTAACAGGCAATTTGAATAACAATTATTAAACAAAATGAACAATTTCCAGGTTCTTTTTCATCGCCGGTCTTGTTTTTCACTTTGATCTGAAGCACTGAAATCATTTTCACTAAACGTAGATGCACATATATATCGCGTACCTACCTACTTTATTGATTAAATATTCATTTTATTTTTAATTTATCTGGTGTTAAGAAGTACCTATAGGTTTTATAATGGTCATTTCATAATTTATCTTATCAAACACAAATAAAATGTACTTATAAAAATATTTGTATCGATATTTATGTGCACCGTTCTGAATTACGTTGAAATCGTATAATATAGATATTTGCAAATCAAATAAACAGATTTTTCAAACTAAATCAAAACGTATAATTCATCTGTCATCAAAATCTGCCGGAGAGATTGTAACGCTCTGCTACGGTACACTATATATACCATACGACAGAGCATATATTTCATAAAGGTATCGTGTACCTATTTCTAAGTCTTATAACCGTATACCGGTGAGTAGATTATAGTGTATTATAATATAGAACGTATTATATTGCGAATAACAGGATCCATACAAGGTAATTACAAACACAACACGGAACTAGAGAATAAACGAAGAAACATAATATGATATTATATATGTCTGCACACCATCTCAATGAGGTAAGTAACGACGTCATCGGATTTACACTCCATAACAAGGCGCCGACCACGCGAGCCGCATGCCAGCTGTCTGCTGCAGCGCACTTTGTCACTTTATGTCGCATACGCGTACTTGATTTTCACTGCGTTACACTACGTCATTATCACTGCGGCCACGCATAATATAGCTATTATAGCGATATTATCATATTTCAGTATTATTGAGTACATGCGTCGTATATCATATCGTTGTGCGGTGGGCACGGTCGCGACCATCGTTTCTGTTCGGTATTTTTCAGCTACGACGACGGTCGCGCACGCGTTCATACGCCCACACAACCCACACGGACGTAGGGCATGACGTTATTGATATGATATATTTCGTACGCGTACACGTTAACGATCGTCGAGATTGTAGGCATGGCATACGCACCGCCGCAGGCCCCGATCGCCCTCGCGAAAATAATAATATTATTGCTACGACAAACGCCGTTTCGAATGACATTGTGGCGGTGTTCGGCGGTCGCGCTGGCCTCAGCGTAGGTATTGCGGCGCACAACGCGCTCGTTTTCCTTAATCGCGGACGTCGTCGCCGGATTTCACGAGACGGCCGACGATGACACATATATCGTCTGATCGCGCCCGCCGGATCCTTGGCCCAAATGTTCGGCGTATTGCGTCGTACATCGTGGTACTTATTGATAACGCGTTCGTTTGATATCCGTTGGAAGGTGAGGGATGACAGCCCTGTCGACCTGCTGTTCAAATTCTCTGGGAGGCGGAGGTCGGTTATATGCGCTTTTAATTATATTTACTGGCCCGGTGTGGCGGCGTCGACGAGTTGGCGCGTACGATTTACGACGACTAATGGATCGTATTTGTTACGATTGGCGCGACACGCGTAAGTTTGATGTCATCCAGGTACTCATCCAAGGCGACACGTTATTAAACATGCGTTAAGTATACGCTACATCGCGGTCACCATCAGTAGCCGCCGAACGCGCTGTTTTCGAATTATAATTTAGTGATTTTTACCAAAACGTCTCACGTCTACCGGCTGATGTGGTGTGTATGTTTGTGTGGACTTAACAGTTTTCATCGATCTGGCTGGTCGTCGGTTTATCTGTTCATTTTGTATGCGTAACGCCAATGCACTATGTGGGGTTGTTGAAAACGATTCGACTGTTTCAAATCGATTACAAAATATTATGTTTAGTTTTAACCCAGAGCAACATGTATGCAATATGATTCACCAAATAAACCGCAATAGTGTATCGGATTTGTTGACGGCACTCGTAAAGTTCTATAATTATAGCTTCTAGTCGAAACTCAAATTCATTACACGCATATCCTGCATTGTGGATTTGATTTCCACCATTTTTCAACCTCTGTGATTGTTGATAACCGCGATGGTAGGTACGCTGCAGTTCCTTATACCTACATATTCCCTATAGAGAATTTTCACATCATGCCGTGATGTAAAGTGACCGGGAAACCAGGTAGTGCCATAGAATGTTTAGTTTAAAGATTCTTGTATATTAAGAAGGCCACACATATTTTTGATTTAACTGACTCATAATAATGATCGTGGTATGCTAGGGAATTTATCCCACAACTCACGATTGTTAAAATTTATGATGATTTTTGGCATATAAAATGAATAATTGATTATTTATTGTTTGGTAAACGTTGTTTTACTTTCGATGATGTAATTTTAAATATAATCCATCAGTGACGTTTGAGGATATCAACAACATACTAATAGTATTGTTTGTATCAAATATAGATATTATGCATTTAAAATGTAGTCAGTTTATTTAACTACAACCAATAATGCGCACTATAACTGTTTTATACAAATACACAGACAAGCATATAATACATAGTTGTAATACGAAATGATATATTATTGTGTATCAATGTTCGTTTGAGCAACAGCGTCACGTAACTGAACGCAAGCACATCAAACGCCGCCGCCGCCGCGACAGAGTGTATAAATTTTTTTATCGTAATATATTATATGTATATATATATATATATATATTGTAGGTATATATAATGTCGTCCGGTCGAGTGTTTTTTTTTTTTTTAAACGAAAACAGAAAACTATAATATGTTTAACCCTTCCGCTTTTATATAATATAATATGTCAGTCGCCGCGCTCATCCGCGATGTCGCGGGAGGCTGCAGCAGGTCTGCCAACTCACATACTGCAATAATGACGATAACGTGTACCCAAGTGCGTAAAGGTGTGCGTATGCTAGCTGACGTGAATACGTAGTGTCACAAGCACGTAAAGTACGTGTTTAGCCTGTGTGAGGGGGGGGCCGTCGCGATATAACAACAGTATCACGTATACTCACGATATTGTCAAT
>NW_020270975.1:2250666-2319075 GCF_002803265.2 Melanaphis sacchari | reverse complement strand
TCAGTTACGCATGCTTAAACGATTTATGATTATATTGTCGGAAGTGAAATCTTTCACAATGTACGTTTTAAAATTTAATAATAGATTTTGAAAAATTGCAAAGCCATGCGAAACAAAAGAAGATGAGATTTACGACGGAGAGGGCTTGTCTTCATGACAACGCCCAGCCTCATGTCGTTGCGACACAAAAGCTCTTAGATCAGTTTGGTTGGGACGTGATTAATCACCTCAATTCCCCAGGTTTGTGACTTCGCAATCGTCCGATTACCATTCGTTCTTGAACTAATGAAACATTTCTGAGGAAAATGAGCGGAGTATTGCAGTCAAATAATCAAAAAGAAAATTTGCTGGGTGAGTTTCTGTGATTATAACGAACAAAAACTTCCAGTGCGTTATAAAAATGCATCCATATGAATGACGACAGGTGAACAATAACTCACATAATATACTATAAATGCGAAAATTGTAAAACATTTTTAAATATTCGATTATACTATTTCGGAAATCTGGTTTTGAGATGGCGCTGGCGCGTGTGTGTTACTGGTATATAATTGGTGAGATATTTACAGTATTTTATGCACCTGTACACCATGCACGCTGTATAGGTGGAGAGCCGTATATATAAATTTATTTGCATAACAGGGTCAGGTAATAGTTCGTATTTATGTAATGCATATATGCGTAATAGGTGGCAGCAGCGCATCGGCCAAGATATATTTATTGAGTTAATAAATATATTAATTATCGCGAAAAGTAGGTACATATATTTATTAATAATTATAAATTATAATACATAGGCTTATAGGTACATTGAGCTCACGCGACTTCGCACGTTCATATAGGTATGCATGCGCAAATTATATACCGGTTATTGTATTATACGTGAGCACGGACTTCGTGCACCGTATTTTTATTTTGGTAACAGTTTTCGTCAAATACGGCATCTCATAATATACAGTTGCTGCAGGTTCTCACATTTAAACGATCAAGTTTGATGGGTGAGGGATTACGCATTTTTCCGGTATGAGACTATAATTTTATAACGAACCGTATCACCCTCTGCTGATTCGCTTAATCTGATTCAATACCGAATGATTATTTTGTATATATATATATATGCCTATATATATATATTAGTCAGCATTCGTTTTCGAAGCAAAACACGAACCACAAAATTACAATGAACGTTTATTTGGTCTGTAGGAAAGGCATATCCTTACGTGCGAATCGTTGGTAAAATGGCGAAATTTTGATTTCTGGCAGCGAAATGAGCGAAAATCATTCTAAATGAACCTCAACATACGTACTGATATTTATATCGGAATTTCATTGAAGTATTGACGATAGATATATGGACGAATGTACAAAGTGTGGCGGGGAAGAGTGCTGTATACGTGGCTGCCGCCGCATGGAATCTTCCGGACGATAATATATTGTTGTCTTTGATTATCTCTGCTATTCTTAAATTCTCCCAAGCGTCTATGATGTGACTGATCATCTATGTGACAATAACTCTAAACATAAAATATCCCAACATTACCCATACGTGACATTGAAATTTCATAATCTTCTCGAGTATGCCAATATGTTTTAGATGTTAGTTACCGCATTATTATTGCTAACATATTTTATTTTTATTATCTCGAGCGACAATACTATGCGGTCATTCGACGAGCAATAAACTTTACTTAAATGTCACCGAATTTACGTTTTTGACTCTATCGAATACCCGGCTTTAACACGCATAGATGTTTTTACGGCGAGAAACTTCGACGTGACATCACATACTGCAGGTGCATCGATGAAACGTTACAAAGTCACCTTGCATCGCCGCAGCGGTTTAAAACCGGTTTCGTACGCACGATCGTTTAAAATATGACCAACGTGTTGCAGCCGAAACACGAATTTGGCTCGGCGTATCAGGAATCAGAATGGTACGTCACTGCGACGCCACCGTCGTTTTGTGCTATAGGTATCTGGGTGGTATACACGATCACAGTGGCGTATAAACGGAGGGGGATACGGCACATATGCCCTTGTAAAATACGTTCACTTTGTATGCATCATTACAGTAAAATCCATAGTTTGAGCGCCCCCTTCATCGTCCATTCGGTGTGTACGTCCACGTTTATAATATATATATATATAGCCACGCAGACCATATACGATAATGATAATAGTTAGCACGAGGAGAGCTTTCACACAGCGCTGTATGGCATTATTACACAAATTGTATTACGCATTTTGTGTATATATATATATATACATCGAATTATTATTTTCCACCATTAAATTTTCGGCGTCCGTCTTACGTGACCGCGGCCCTCCTCCCCACCCTGTTTAAACCGACCGCAACCTATATCCCCGTGAAGTCGGCGGTCCTTTCGCGGTTCGCAGCCGGTGCAGCAAGATTAGTTTGACGAAAAATACGCACCGACAAGACCTACCTGATAGGTGGTGCTGCGTGCGAGAGGGAGGAATGGAATTAGAACAGAGGCGCACCTGTATAGCACACACACTGGGCGCGTCTGCCAACTATTGCGTTATTGGTGGCGGATAGTGCGACGTTGCCTATGGGTATCTATATTGTACACATAGCGTGCGGTATATTATTGTATATTTGTATACTGTTCATATATATACGCCCGGCGTGTAACCGGTTTTATTTATGCCCCGCGCCGCCGCCGCCGCGACAGAGTGTATAAATTTTTTTATCGTAATATATTATATGTATATATATATATATATATATTGTAGGTATATATAATGTCGTCCGGTCGAGTGTTTTTTTTTTTTTTTAAACGAAAACAGAAAACTATAATATGTTTAACCCTTCCGCTTTTATATAATATAATATGTCAGTCGCCGCGCTCATCCGCGATGTCGCGGGAGGCTGCAGCAGGTCTGCCAACTCACATACTGCAATAATGACGATAACGTGTACCCAAGTGCGTAAAGGTGTGCGTATGCTAGCTGACGTGAATACGTAGTGTCACAAGCACGTAAAGTACGTGTTCAGCCTGTGTGGGGGGGGGGCGTCGCGATATAACAACAGTATCACGTATACTCACGATATTGTCAATAACGTGCGGTCAATTTAATATTATATATAGTATGTAGGCATACTACAATATCGTCCAAAGCGGGTGCGGGGTATGCAATTCGTGTAATGGAAAATATAATAACATAGTTCCGACGATCGACGATTGATTTGAACGCCAACCCCTACCCCACATACACTATCGTATTCGCCGCGACTGCGCTTTTGGGGGGGGGGGGGTCATGTAGACTTTTCGGACAGCCGGAGCGCGGGGCGAAGTCGTTTTCGATACATACATGTGCACACACACACACACACATAATGTATTTCCACGGAACATAAGGTCAAAACCTACGACATTATTATTATTAGTTTTTTTCCTTCCTATATTATATTGCCCTCGACGATGAATTATCACGCGCATCAGTTTTCCAAAGAATATAAAGCGGGAAATAAGATATGCGCACACGGAACGATGACATCCGATCCTCGTACGTAATGATATGTCGTATACACACGATGATGTATTATACGTCTTGTGTATAATATACATATACGTCAGCCGACGGCAACCCCGCACACGAAATAATAAAATTACGACGACGTGTTGTACGTCGTATATATATTATGTATATTGTTTTTAAGCTTTAAAAAACAATAATGAAATAATACGACAAAGTACTATATAATGTGGCTAGGGATTTTCGTACAGCGACGGCGTCGCATTTATTAAAATATAATAACATTATGTGCGTATAACGTGTACACGCACGCACCACGCGCGAAACGTAGGCGCCTACCTATCACACACACACACACACAAATACATCATATTATGCGTACACGTTATTTGCAATACCATTTTTTTTTTTATCAATCGGTAATAATACTTGCAATACTATTGAAAAGTTAGAGGCTAAAAAGCGCGTTGCGACGTGTTGAACGTAATGATAATATAATAATATCATCGTTTAATCGTTTTATCACGATATACCTACAACAGTAACACACATTGTACGTATAATATTAATGTATATTTTATTATATTATTATTATTATTATTTATATTGTCGGCCGTCGCAGCAATACTCGCGCGACGGCTCTCGTTGCGCGCTCGTAATTAACATAATAATAATAATAATAATAATAATAATATAACGTTACGCAACCCATTTTAAAACGTGTCCTTGGACGCGGCAGAAATGTGCGCGTGTGCGCGTTTTTTTTTTCGCCCGTACACATCGTGGCTCTCATAATATTAAAATATGCGGTATTTAGGTCTACAACGCACTTGCACAACGGCAACCGCTGTTCGTCATTATCGTTATTTTGCAACCTCGCCAGCGTCTCCTACGCCCGCGTTGTACACAATATAATATATATATATATATATATATATAATGTAGTACGTGACGTCCGTCCGTCTTATTACGGCTATAACCACATCATTTACATATAATATATATGTATGTATAATATATATGTGTATACACGATGTGATGTACGCTTAAAATAATATATTACATATTATAATAACTGAGTGCGCGCCGTATGGCCAAAGGGGAGGCAGGTCCCCGGGTCCGGACCCCCTTCACCTTTAGTGTTCGTGCAAAGTGATAAATCGTATATTAGGTGTTGTTGAAAATTATATTGTTTAATAACAATTTACGAGAACAACAACAACGTCCACTGATTTTAGTGATATATTTATGAGATGTAACTGCTGTACATAATAATTATATCAGAATAATATATATAAGCGACTATATATTTAAAGATCTCAGTATAGGATTAAACGATTTCGAAATCGCAACTAAAAGTCCTCGATTAGCTAACCGTCAAAAACGACGTCGATTTAATATTCCAACAAAATATCTCGAAGAATATTTCAAAATTAATTGATTTATTCTTTTTTTTTTTTTTTTGATTCGCTTATTCAACAACTGAATGATCGTTCTATAAATCACGAACATATTATTTGTGAATTTCAATCGAACTTTCGGATCCAAAATTGCACAATAGCTGCCAATTTAAATTTTAAAAAAATATAATATATTTCAGAAGACGAGGTCGAGGTTGATTTTCCTGCGTACACTTTGCTTTTCCACATTATTATGATCTTAGAGTTCTCTCTTGCCGAAAACCAATTTTTCTTTCATGTTCCCTTTTCCAGCTCTACCTATTGTTATTTATTATTGCATTTTACCTATTAACACGCCTCTGTAAATCTTCAGCTTTAAGTCATAATGTTTACTTCTTATTGATTACTTATTCCATCGTTATATTGGATTTTGGCTGTTACTGTTATAAAATAAATTATAAGTTATAACATTGTGGTATGTGCGGGGTAGGTACCTATTATCCAGGGCTTTTAATTATTTGAAATATAATTTGTGTTACGTTATTTAGAATTCAAATGTTTACTCCAAACTTTTGCGGTTTTTTTTTTTTGCTATTTAGAATTAAAACGTTCTATTTATAATTAACCTCAAAATTAAATTATCGAATATACCTCTCAAAGTGCTTAAAATAATATTTTTTATTATTTTTTTTTATATAGCATAGTAAAACGGAATATTGTTCGCGTAAATTGTGCGTTAGTAATAGAAAAATACATTTTATTTTTACGATACAGAAATATAAAATGGTTTTAATTAATATAGTTTTACGTTATTTTTTGTTTAATGATATTTTATTATATTAAATTGTTAATTATTATATTTCGTTTCATGGCATTTTAATTACAGCTTTCGTTTTAACTACGTTTAAGAATTATATCGTTTTTTCTCGTGTTTAACGTTTACAAGCTTTGGTCGCATATATATATATAATATATATATAGCCCCCTGGCGAGTAGGGGATGTATCCTGTGGTTAACAGGCAATTTGAATAACAATTATTAAACAAAATGAACAATTTCCAGGTTCTTTTTTCATCGCCGGTCTTTGTTTTTCACTCTTTGATCTGAAGCACTGAAATCATTTTCTACTAAACGTGTAGATGCACATATATATCGCGTACCTACCTACTTTATTGATTAAATATCTATTTTTATTTTTAATTTATCTGGTGTTAAGAAGTACCTATAGGTTTTTTATACGGTCATTTCACTTATCTTATCAAACACAAATTAAAATGTACTTATAAAAAATATTTGTATCGATATTTATGTGCACCGTTCGAATTACGTTGAAATCGTATAATATAGATAGTTTTAAAAAAAAAAAAATCAAATAAATGAGATTTTTTTTCAAACTAAATCAAAACGTATAATTTTTTTTTTATCTGTCATCAAAATCTGCCGAGATTGCAAACGCTCTGCTACGGTACACTATATACTATACGACACAGAGCATATATTTCATGCAAAGGTATCGTGTACCTATTTCTAAGTCTTATAACCGTATACCGCAGTAGAGTAGATCATAGTGTATTATAATATAGGAACGTATTATATTGCGAATAACAGGATCCATACAAGGTAATTACAAACACAACACGGAACTAGAGAATAAACGAAGAAAACATAATATGATATTATATATGTCTGCAATACCATCTCACGAGTGTAAGTAACGACGTCATCGGATTTTTTTTTTTTTTTACATACCTATAAATGTTTTTCTCGACCACGCGAGCCGCACTTTGGCCGCCCTTTGCGCCGCATACGCGTACGCATTTTTTCACTCGCGTTACACTATTACGTCATTATCACCGTACACGCATAATATATTATTATATGATATTAATATATTTCAGTATTATTACAGTACATGCGTCGTATAATAATATATCGTTGTGCGGTGGGCACGGTCGCGACCATCGTTTCTGTTCGGTATTTTTTTTCTTCTAGCTACGCACGACGGTCGCGCACGCGTCTATACGCCCAATAATAACCCACACGGACGTAGGGTACGACGTTATTGATATTATTATATTTCGTACGCGTACACGTTAAACGATCGTCGAGATTGTAGTAATGGCATACTGCACCGCCGCAGGCCCCCGATCGCCCCCTCGCGAAAAATAATAATATTATTGCTACGACAAAACGCCGTTTCGAATGACATTGTGGCGGTGTCTTCCGGCGGTCGCGCCGGGCCCTCTAGCGTGGGGAGGGGTATTGCGGCGCAATTAACGCGCGCTCGTTTTCCCCTTTAATCGCGGACGTCGTCGCCGGATTTCACGAGACGGCCGACGATGACAATATTATATCGTTCGATCGCGCCCGCCGGAGTCCTTTGGCCCAAATGTCTTCGGGCGTATTGCGTCGTACACGTAGGTACTTATTGATAACGCGTTCCCGTTTGATATCCGTTGGAAGGGTGAGGGGGACACAGCCCCGTCGCACTCGCTGTTCAAATTCTCTGGGAGGCGGAGGGCCGGTTATATGTTTTTTTACTCATATTTACTCGGGCCCGTGTGGCGGCGCTTGACGAGTTGGCGCGTACGATTTACGACGACTAATGATCGTACGGTCACGATTGGCGCGACACGCGGTAAGCCACTTGATATTACGCGTATGGTGTACCTATGACACGTTATTAAATATGCGTTAAGTATACGTATATCGCGGTCACCATCAGTAGCCGCCGAACGCGCGTTTTTCGAATTATAATTTACAGTGATTTTTTTTTTACCAAAACGTCTCACGTCTACCGGCTGATGTGGTGTGTGTATGTGTTTGTGTGTGACTTAATAACAGTTTTCATCGATTCGGTTGGTCGTCGGTTTATTCGTCTATTTTGTGAAGGCGTAACGCCAATGCACTATGCGGGGTTGTTGAAAACGATTCGACCGTTTTCAAATGATTACAAAATATTATGTTTAGTTTTTAAATCTAGAGCAACATGTATGCAATATGATTCACCAAATAAAACCGCAATAGTGTATCGGATTTGTTAGACGGCACTCGTAAAAGTTCTATAATTATAGCTTCTAGTCGAAACTCAAATTCATTACACGCATATCCGCATTGTGATTTCGATTTCCATCATTTTTCAACTCCTCTGTGCGATTGTTGATAACCGCGATGGTAGGTACGCTGCAGTTCCTTATACCTACATATTCCCTAGAGAATTTTCACATCATGCCGTGATGTAAAGTGACCGGGAAACCAGGTGAAAAGCATAGAATGTTTAGTTTTAAAGATTCTTGTATATTAAGAAGGCCACACATATTTTTTGGATTTAACTGACTCATAATAATGATCGTGGTATGCTAGGAATTTATCCTACAACTCACGTGATTGTTAAAATTTATGATGATTTTTTTTTTGGCATATAAAAATGAATAATTGATTATTTAGTTGCTTGGTAAAAACGCTGTTTTTACTTTCGATGATGTAAATTTTAAATATAATCCATCAGTGACGTTTTGAGGATATCAACAAAATACACAATAGTATTGTTTGTATCAAATATAGATAATATGCATTTTAAAAATGTAGCCGTTTATTTAACTACAACCAATAATGCGCAATTATAACTGTTTCCCTTATACAAATACACAGACAAGCATATAATACATAGTTGTAATACGAAATGATATATTATTGTGTATCAATGTTCGTTTGAGCAAATACTGAGAGAGATAAACAGACATAATAGCATTACCTATGTTAAATATAATATTTATTTTGCGTGAACTTTAAATAGGTACGTATAATTTTATCAAATGCAATCCTTGTGCAGAACAAGTAGGTACTTATAGTACAATATAGGAATCCAAATCCTATCAAATATCTGTAGTCTATATTCCGTGTATAGATATGATTGGATTGTTACCTTTCCAGTACAGAGTACAAACTATATGCGTAGGATATTATGTGCAATTCAGTCTGAGCCGATATTGAGAACAAAATGCATTAACTGCAAATACGGAAGGTCACAGTGTTTTCCCGTTTTTCTGTTTTTAACTACTGGGAAAACGGAAAAACGCAATGACCTTTCTTACATAATTCGTTACGAGTATTTTATACCTGCAATATTATGCTGGCGGATTTTAATCACTGTAGTTTATAAAATTACATAATATTAATGAAACTAGTATCCAATATTTTTTTCTTTTCAACGTTTCGTCCGTACTTATTGCGCAATAATTTTACCCTTTAAATCTTTGTTGAACACACACACACGCACACACACATACACACACATACACAGACACGCACATACATAAACATTTACGCTTGTGTAATATTTGCAGCTGGAAAAGGGTTCAAATAATAGACAATAGTATAACAACAACAAGGGATGTCGAAATATTTGTCTACCCAATATTATATTGAGTTATGGTTTATGTAACTTTCTATAATAATAATCCATGGATTATAAACAATAATGTAAATCAGTGGCTCTCAAACTGTGGTTCGCGGTTTCCTTGGGGTCCGTGACATTCATGTAGCTAGCGGGTCCGCAAGCGCTCTAACAGTGGTTCTGGCCTGGACGCACAACGTGAGATATTTTGTAAAAAAAAAAAGGTTCTTGAGAAAAATTTGATACCCCTTTATCGACTTTCTTTTGAATATCTTTTCGGACACTCCTGTCTGTGTTCTACAAAAGCTTGAGAACCGCTGATGTTCTAAACTATACCGAGTTATAATTAATGTTCACTCTTAAACGGTTATAAAGCAGTTACTTATCATTTGTTTAATTATTATTAATTATATATTATCATTATTGATAATGACGTAGGGGGTATCGGTGGCAAAGGTCATGAAGAGCAGAGTTACCAATATTTCATCATTTGGCCATGTATTTATATATTTTTCATTTTTTCAACTTTTTTTTTTTTTTTAATCCAAAACGTTTTAATCATTTACTTTATAACATATTGCCACGTTTTTATTTTTTTTTTTGTCGCTTTAATTAAGTCGATAGTACCTACAAATAAAGTATAGGTTTTATAAGGTAAATTCGACTGGGGTCGGTAAATAGATACCTGTTTGAGTTATCATTTGCAGCAGAATGGATACGGTACCGGTTTATTTTGGTACTATTCGGTCATGTGCAAGTCGGACATGGTCACATGGGTCAGAGGACTGACCATCTGCAGTCTGAGGAGTTTTCGTGTACATAAAAAGGTAGAAGAAAGTCTAAAGCTGCACTGTCATTATTTGTTATTCAAGCGTAACATAATATTATATACCTACTATAATATATATTGCATTGTTTTAAACATATTATTTCATTTTTTAGATGAGTGCGCTAGAATAATATACTCTATTGCTTATATAGTTATTTGTTATAGTAAATATAAAAACAGTAGATATATATGTATAGGTATTTTCTTAGAAAACGTGTTGATGCTGTACATCACGTCCGTGGACAACGATTTTGTCTACAGATATATAATGTGTAATAATTTACATTTAAATTTCGCGTCACGGATTATTGTCGTTCGGCGGTGGCTATGTTTTTCCCGACCGGACATTATATTTTTTCCGCTTGGCAGCAGTGTATAATATGACCAGAGCAATGGAAGCGTTTTTTCTTTTTCCCCGGTAAAAAAGCCTGAATATACAACTTCCGGTTCGTGTAAATCATACAATTGAATATGAATGACACGAATGAATAATGCGGTTTCCTGGAAACTTTTGTGTGACAAAAAAAAAAAAAGATCTCGCGCCCGGAAAATAAGACATATAAATAGCGTGCCGTAGTCACTCAATCTATTCGCGTCACCGATGAAAACGAGAATTTTCGCTCTTTACCTTAGGTACCACGAATCCGTTTTTAACAACTAACAACTACGGCTAAAATGGTCGAAAGGTTTAAAATACAGGGTTGATATGTAGGTCGCGGACTTTCTGTTGCAGACACTTAGGTATTATTTCTATACCGTTGAGCCGCGCGTCTTAAAATATTTTGCAGATTGTTTGTATAGTATAATACATTAAAAAATTAAAGGTAAACACATTAATAAATCAACACTACGTCTGCCAGCAGGTTGATCCAAAAACGAATTGTTTGGAATTTGTTTTTATCTCCGTATAATATGTTAAAGAAAAATAAAATATCAATTTTATAATAACATATAACGATTTAAAGGGCATAAGTTCTCTGACGGTGCGTCACGTTTGAACTTTTGGCAAGTCACGTATACTTTTTCAACATACGATAAATTATATTAATAAATCATATTGGTATATGGCATTTGTTTTAACTATAAAAATTATGCTTATAACAAAGTTATTATCAAATAGCTGGTGCAATAATTAGTGTCGAGTACCTACGATAGGTAATATTTTTAAATGTAACTTTGGGATATGAATGTGTTAAAATTGTTTATTCATGAAAAATTAATGGTCGTTTCCAATTTCAGTGTATATGATGGCAATAGATTGATCAAATGTTAATGTTTTGCAAAATGAGTTGCATCGTACCGTCGTGAAAAGTTTGGGAACTTTTCCGGTGACTAGAAATCTGGTCTAAGCTGCGTTCCCTGTGAAGTCTTGCGCGTTATCCAGCTGTTCCATTTCATACCGTAATCTAAAAAATAATATAAATTACCGTTTATTACACGATGGAATAATTTATTTTATGACGCGTAACACACTAAACGTGGTTTGTTAAGTTGCTAAACTACCAAACATACGATAATATTATTTGTTAACTAGTTCAAATCGTTATTGATTAATGTTTTCATGACCCATCATACAATTGTCGCCTATTGATAGGTTCAGTTTAAACGGTGTTGATTTACTAAGAAACATGCAACACGTGTTGGCTCATATCGCTTTATAGGCATTAAAAAATATTACAGATAAACGTAGTGTGGGTTAGTAAGTTAGAGCATATACGTATTTCTCATAATCGTGGTTGTATTCTTAGTTTGTGTTGTTTGAATTTTTAACAAACGACGCTGTCCACTCGATGGTATCACGCTGTATTAATTATGTTAGTTCCATTTAACATATAACTGCAATGTCGACGAATAAGGGCAAAGCATTGCAAAGACCAAACAATATGCGCCTGATCTTGATAACTTCATTTGTGTGCCATTTAATTAAGTACCTGTATAATGTATTGTCAATTGTCATCTCCGAAGTCCGATTGATACAGCTTCCTCTCTCAAGCATAGCACAAAATAATCTAGCGATAAAACTATTTTTACCTTACTAATAAAAGTTTAATGTCATAAATATACAATGCGTATACATATTACATACACATATATATATATTTATATAAATAAACTTAATTTTTAATTTTTTACTAATGGATTGGAGTGGTATGGCAGAAGTACTTGTACTTTACATGATGTTGGTCAACTAAATCGCTCGTCATCTGTACTTACAATATTTATGAGACTAATAAGATATTTGTCAGAAATATGATTTTGGTAGATCGAAATACTCGGAATATTCCGCTCTGGAGCACGGAATTAAAAATTCGCGTTGTCATTCAAAAGAGTAAAATCCTGAAAAAAAAAAAACAATTGTTTAGCAATGAATTAAAATTACGCAAAAGAAACATTTTCAAAAACGTTTTCCAAAATAGCTAGCGTCTTACGTTAAACGAACTTCCCCGTATATATATATATATACAATGTTGGAAACGTTCGCTATTCCTCTTCCTCGACAAGTTGTTACATCTCGTGTTGTATGCTGCATCCAACGAAGCGACTTTAATTATATACTTTATAGTTTATAGTTTATAACATACAGTGACACAGTGTGCACACCGTGTACAAAAAGTATACATCACATATAGGCATGTATACATATTTTTAAATTGCTGCATCCGCGACATAATAGGTTAATGTGTCTGAGCAGACGACACGGGATAGGTGCCAAGAATTTTTATGCGAGGGAACTTTATTTTATTTTGTTTTTTATTTATCTTAATAAAATAGCGGCAAAAAATAAAGTCTCGCTACTCGCGTCGTACGAGAATTTTATAATGCGTATATAATTATGATAATGTGTAGGTACATCGTTGACTTGGAATATATACTATGTCGCCAGTTGACGGTTTATAGCAGGTATGTCATACGTGTATATTATATGTGTCATTAGAGATGTACAAGTTTGGCAAATTTTACAACGCAGCAATACGAAAACGGTCAATTTAACGGGACGATAAAACGCTAAATTTTTAAAAACAAATACTGTATTAATTATAAATTGCGTTAAATTTACGAGATGTTCATTTTATTTTGGTAATTAATGCAGTTAAATAATCGTCTTATTTGCTTACAATTTTCTCATTAACTGCAACTATAGGCGAAACCATACGGTCACATACTAAATTATATGGTTTTTAATTTAAAATATTTATAACCATTTAATGGTACGTATTACTCTATGAAAATGGGTGTCAACGATTATTTATTTTTTAATTTACAATATTTAACTGGTGAATTTTACACCTCTAGAATTTTAGGTGAAATGGTACAATATATAATATTATAAACTAACTAAATAATGCATATCCAATATTGTGACGATCTTTAGATCGGAGATGAACTTTGAACATCGTTCACTCATATCTTAGAATTTAGACACGGATATTTGAACGAGATCTTTGTTCTTCCGTTGTATGACGAATAATAATTGTTTGTTTTATTTTATTTTACTATATTATGTTTGCTTTTGATTGTTTATCGTAGAAAAACGTGAAAAGTAAATATGATAGTTCGGGTATACACGTAATATTGCACTAAGCGATTTATACAGAAAATTATTTTCATTAGATATTTTAAAATAACGTTAATTTCCATTTATTTAATTAGATTATCATTTATCGTGCGTCGTTGACCAAATAATACGAAATCGTGTTCGAAGACGGTACGCCATAGCTCTTGTAAATTATGTACATATTTTATACTTAAACATATGCCGGTTACTTAAAAAAAGATTGATAAAATTCCGTTATGTGCCATTGAGGTTTTAATTGTTATCATTGTTATTATTAAATAAAGAATATTCGTTTTTATTTTGTAACTACTGAACGATAGCCTCGGGTAAATCTTTTTGCTAACCGCTCCGTCTTCGCGTAACCTAATCCTACTTTATCGAGAGCCGGCCGGAGCCCTCCTCACTCTCGCTCAACAAGCAGACCCTTACTGCCTGCCGGCACTTCCGGTTCTCTTTCCGCTGTTGTTAGTGAAATAATCGTCGGCGGTCCTATAGCGAGATGCGTATTGTCTCAAGTGCGCTGCGGGACCGGCAATATCCAAAACCTGGATTACGGACTAATGCCGGGTTGTCAAAATTTAGTGTCCCTCATCGTGCATTGTTTCCTTATGACTGCTGCTTCCGCAATTTTTGATTCAGCCGTTTGACAGGTTCAGCCCAGAAGGTCTGAATGTCATATGTGTCCAAAGCTATGGCAACTCACCGGATCCTGAGGCCATGGCTGATAACACAACTTTCCAATCGATTTTGACGTGGCTTAGTTAGTTGAGACTTTTGTTCTGACATCAAAGTCCACGTGGGAGTTACTGATTAAATTAAAATATTATAACGAAAAATCAATCGGACTGATAACATCTTAATGTAGAGCCTGAAAAACAAAGAATAATTGTTTTTGTCGTTGTAACTAATTTCTCACGAGTATGTATTATTATCAAACTATATTTAGTGTTGTGTTTTGAAAACCCTTCTGAGTTTTGGCAAACAATTACAAAATCATATCTAATATATATTACCGATATCAAATATTCATATATATATATATATATTAAGTAGTATTATTTATACACATATATTTATGTATAAATAAACGTGCAGACATGAAGCGTCTTACTTTAATATTGATCAAGTGGTATACACTCATTATTTATAGGCATTAAATTTTGTTTTTTATGCATCTATAATGTATAGCAATAATTATACGACTTCAATCACCTAAAAGTACTCTTGATTCGGTTATAACATGATATACCCAATAGGTACTTGTGGAAGAATAATAAATAGTTCACAGGTCAATATAGTTTATAATTTGTACGTATTTCTATTACAGATACACCATTGCACATGCAGTGTTATGATGTGCATTATAAAATACACATGACTATATACATAAAATGTAGCGTTAATATATTTAGATAACCTAATCATATATATAGGTACATCCTTATACTGTAAGGTATACTGAACCTGTATGTTTTTCAGAGAACATATTTTCAGATTGTTTCGTTCATAAATATATTTTTATATAAATATATATATATATATATATATATATATACTACGAAGTGCATATCATGTACCACAAGCTAGTTGAAATCGCATGTAAGAAAAACTAAGATCGAAAAAAAATGCATTTTATTATTTTTTGTACTTGTACGTGTACTCGAGTGCAGGAAACCCTGCTAGTCTAGGGTATTTTGGCATAGCCAATTTGGCAAAAATCGCGAGTGATTTTAACAGGTTTCAATAAAAAGCGAACCAAAATCCACGGTGTCTATTTGCAGATGAATACTTATGTCAGGCCGCAACCTTTCGAATCGCGTGTAGCAGAATTTTGAGAATGTCTTTACAACCGAACACAACTATAGGTACTAGGATTCTGTCAACGTATACGCGAGTAAAACGGGTTTTTTTCCATTATTAATTTTAAGATTACAACTGCAAAGATTACACCGGCTCGTAGCTACAAGTATACAAACCAAATAGAGAAATAAAATCCCTAATTTTAGATCGCAAGAATAAATTTTATAGTGTTGTACAATTTTGAATGTCTCGAGTAACTACAATAATTATCGAAGTGGCTTGATACGTCATTTTATTCGTCAGAACAAAAACAAAAGTTTATGACGGAGATGACTTTCTCACAAGTCTGTGCCATCGGATACATCTATTCATCGCGGATTTGTCATGTAGTAGATCCGTGTGTCCGGATCGTATAGTCCGTTGATTATTTCTTCACCCCGACGACTTGATAAGCGGAAACTTGGCCATGGGTGAGGTGTTTTAATTTCGTATACGTTTAGTGCTGTACATAGGGCGCGTTCGTCGATGTCGCCAGCAAAACGTTATGTGTTCATGTAAAAACAGATATACAAGATCGAGGGTAATTGAATTCCAAAGACCTTTAGGTAATAGCGTTTATAAATCAATGTACATACTATATAACGTACGCGCATATTATAATACTGTTCGGTGCACAGTGCCAAGAAAACGCGCCGCCGAAATTCGAAACAATTCGTATTATATATTATTAGGATAATAATATATTACGTTCCCGTGATAAATAATTCGGTCATTGCGGTCGGATAGATGGTTCGTGAACAATGTTCAAACAGGAAATGTCGTAATTGCGCGTTGTAAAGCCCGTTGTCTTCGAATTCTCCGAATTAATTGTTTTCGTTTATACGTACATATTATTATAATACAGTCATCGGGACGTGGTGGCAAAAACGACCGGTAGCCGTCGTTATCGTTGTATCCGATTTCTATTAAAACGTGTTGATAATAATTTAATACACAAATGTTCGAAAACTTGACTTATAATGTACAAAGCGTTCATTAAATGGTAATGATTAATAAAACGAATACTGCTGATGTACGCCATATAATTTTTGAATTTTTTTTTTATATTGCTCGATACCGAGCAAGTTTTCACAAAGCTCAGATACCGAGTGTGAAAACAAATGACGAAAAATAAGATACACTGAGGATTTTAGGAACAAAATTACGGGAGAATGGAGTATGCGGCCGAAACAAGAATGTTTTTTACGAGGAAGGGGGATAGCATTTTGACGTCGAGTGTTCACTGGTGAATCTAAATTTTACGAGTTATGTATCCAAGTGATTATGGCCATTAGCGTGCGAGTAGAAAATGTATACGTGGGAAAACTCGGCATTGTTCTACTCGATGAGGGTATAACGAACTTAATGAGTGCCATTAATAATACACTGCTGTGTAGAGATAAAGATTTCAAATGTCTTGAACGCAAGTATAGTACCTATATGTATTATGTTTGTAGCATTTAAATTCGATTAATTGACGTTGTGGAAAGTCTCGTCTGCATCGTACTTACGTTTAGGGTTGATTTCCCGGAAGGTTATTGGATTACGGGTCGGTGTAGTGTTCAAAGGAATATTGAACGATTTCAAAATTCCTCATATTTGAGTTAACTACACACATATAATTCAATAGTAAACTTATTATACGAGTAGGTATAGGTACTGCATCTATATAATATTATATAAAAAACTAAAAAAAGGTTTTGTATATTTTAACCTCGACGTCGTATTTTAAACTACAGCTACAACATTTCAAGAGGAAAAGTGAGGGTGGCCCTCGGGTCATTGGGGCGAAGCGTCCAATGGATTGTTAAGGGTCAACGGAAAGAGAGGTAGGGGAAGGGGGGGAAGGGGCGAATAAAGTGAACAGAGGATATAGCTCACTAGTATATAACATAATAAAGTATATTATAATAATGCAGTATTACAACCCATATAGCTACGCTTCACCGCAATAACACTATTATTCGCCCCACCGTTGGATAAAAAAATGTATTATTTATTTGTATTTGCAGGGCGACAACGGTGACAGTACGGGCACTTTATGATTGATCTCCTACGATACCATAGACGATTGAGCGAGATGGAGTGAGGAAATCTGTACATCAAAATAACATCAACTATTGGTTTATGTATATTTTCTACACAGTGTAGGTACATATCTACGTAAGACGTGGCAATAACAACGACAACGATAATATTAAAAAAAAAATAAAAATCATATCTATTTACGTCGTGGGTTGTAGTTATTTAATATTTCATTGTTTTTACGAATTGCTTTTAAAAAACCGTTCAAAAAACAAAGATTGTTTTGATAGTGTACTCGATAGTTGTGTATAATGCTCACAGACGGTGACGTGCTGTTTGAGAAGAGTTAATTTTGCGGGGTTGGTAGGTGATCTCAGTATACAGCAAACATGTTGACATAAATAAATTACTTTTACTTGTATCTATATTATACGAGTATACACCATATTATATATTATGCACACATGCGGGGTGCCAATCAATAAAGTTAGGGGACGAATTTTGGAATAGCTTAACAAAAGCTGCATATAGTTCACATTGTATTGTATTATATTAAATATTCTTATTTCGAGCAAATATTCGAAAATGTAATGAGGTAAAAACATTTTTTATACTTGAATTTAAAATTCTAGTTTCATATTAGTTATTCTCACGCTCCAAACTAATTGTTTACGAATGTTAACCAAACTTAAAACGTTATTTAGATAATTGAGAAATATGAATTTTCTACGGTCATGCCGTTTCCTAGTTAGTGTTTTCATTTGCACATCGTCAAAATTTATTAGATATCCATAATATATAATTACGTACATCCACGTTTCACATCAATTGATTTCGTTTATACATTTTTATTTTCATGTCATGAGATGAAGACGCAACTGTCATCGCCGATTTAATTACGTTTGGATGGCAAAAATGTAAAACCGACAAATCGACGTTTTTATTGTTTTTACAGAATAGCAGTTATAAGTTTATAACGACTTGAGACAGATAGACAGTTACGAATTCGATACTTCTTAACTCAGTTTTAACTCAAAACAACAGAAACGCGTAAAAATATTTTTGTTTTAGTCGTAGAGGGGGTGGTTACCTTCCTCACAAATTCACTACAGCTTTACTCAGCGTGCATGCTCAGTCAGTATATAGTACGACTCCAAAACCGACAACTACCTATGAACTTATAAACGCACAACGCGTACGATAAATTCATAACGGTTGTGTCGAAACTGGACACGTTATTGGCGGCGGTATCGATGAGACTATCGGGGAAAATCGCGTTGATCACTCGGCACGCCCCTCCCGACGAATCCTGCGATCCCTGCGAGAAAACTAAAGTTAAAAAACCCGAATCCGGCATACTCCATTATTTTAACCACAGGCGTTTTGTGTTATAAACTTTTATCAAATGTTGCGTATAATAACATCATGTATTAGTCACACGCACGAGGATTCGCCTATTTAAATATAGCTCGTCGTCGTCGCAGTTGTCGTGCCCACATGTGGGCCGGAACTTTTTTCGCATTGTGCGCCTCGCTGTAGCGTGTAGACACAACACACACACACACACACAATTAATGTTATTGTAAGGTTTTAGGCCCCTCGGAAATTGTAATGAGCTCTCTCCCCACCTCTCCCCGGCAACAGTCTATTTCTCGATAATCCGGCGGCGACTTATTCGACGGTTGCTGACCCAGTTGGCTTTTTTCAATTAACACTCAATTGGACGTACAAATTGTTTGGACCTTGAGTGCGTGCAGTGTTAATGTGTATAACAGTCGTCGTGCGTATATATTATTAGTCATTACACTATACTATACCTATACACGCGCGCACTGCTGCGAACGCTCTATCGACCGCTTATTTTTCGTCGTCGTCGTCGTCGAGACTCGTGCGCGCGCATACGATACGACTTACAAATTATAATGTAACAGAATATGCACTGTTCTTAGCGTATATTGTAGTATAAACATAGTGTGCAGCTTTTAAGTATAGGCGGAGTAGTGGAACGATACTTACGAGTTACGACTATATATTTGCGCACACTACGGTTTACGCACAACGCACAGCTGGTACCTATATATGATATATATACGTATATACGTGTATACGTGCAGAATGATTCGTCAGACGCGTTCACTCTCAATTTAAAATTTAAAGCTTTTAATATTACGCATTCGTCTAGATTCTAATTTCGAGGGAACGTTTAAGTATGCGCTTAAATCCTAAACGACTTGTCTTCGAATACCTACTTAGTTTTTTCGTATAATATTATAATATACCGTTTCAGAAGTGTCCCGCAGTGGTGAACTCCTACAGTTAGTGAAATAATAATCTCTCTATATTTTATACTGTGAATTATTGCTAGCGCATGATGATTTTTTAGAATAATATAACATTTTTTTTTTTTTTTTTTTTGATTAGAATATACGGGGTTGTGCACGCATCAAATATGAAACACGCAGTTTTTAGTCGAGTATTTATATTAAGTGTATTATATTCGGACCGCGTGCAGTCGACAAATAGTTATAAAATATGATAATGTAACAACCGCACCGAATATGTGTCGTACATTGTACAATCATTGTATGTACGTTGGCGATGATTTGTGGCGAAACATATTTCACTCAACGATGTAAATATGAATACACACTATTATATAATATAGGTGGTATAAGCAATTACCTATATAATTTCAGGTAGAGGTATACAACTTTGTTTTTAGAACCACAACTGCTACCGCTCAAAATTTCATATTTCCGTGTAAATAATATACCAATATTAACAGTTATTGTGTAGACTGTAGGTATACCTACCACGTGATTCGTTTCGTGGCCAAAGAATCAAACAGAACCCGCGTGTGTACGTGTGTGTAAGGCAGGCGAGTAAATAATGATGTGATAAGCTCCTTGTTGATTCGCTCGTATTTCTTCAAAGCTAGAAAACAAATTGATTAACCATCATAAACATTTACTACATCACTCGAGAATTCGAGAGCACACTCGGACGGGCAAACGGGCAAACGCTGATACGCATTATATTTATAATAAATATTATATATGCAGAGTTCAGTAATATATCTTTAGGTATATAA
Source organism: Melanaphis sacchari (assembly GCF_002803265.2). Classification (NCBI taxonomy): domain Eukaryota; kingdom Metazoa; phylum Arthropoda; class Insecta; order Hemiptera; family Aphididae; genus Melanaphis; species Melanaphis sacchari. Next base: position 2,298,438 of record NW_020270975.1, on the reverse strand, counting down.
ATATAAATATATATAAGCGTTTAATACCCCCGTGGCGTGATTGTGAAGAGTATTAGGTAGTTACCTCCCTCCGAGGTAAAATGGTAATCAATGATTACATAGCCATTGATTTTTCCAATTAAACATTCAAATATAACCTTTTTCCATAATAAGAACTCGAGATTACTTTTTTTTGTCATACTTTATTTATTGCGAACAAAATAAAATATAGCATTTTGTTGCTGTGATATTATTATAATATTGTATTTAATGTCATACTTTTACAGCATATAACACTGGCGATGGCTATAATTATTGGTAATTTTCGATTAAATTAATTTTTACGTTTGGAAGGTAATGGACATAATTTTAATTATACGTAAAAAAAAAAAATTTGGAGAAATTTGGAAACTAACTTTTTTTTTTTTTTTGTGTGGAAAAACAGAACCTAATTTTTAGAGGAAAATGGTCACTTCACGTTGTATTGCACAATATTTGGATATGAAGGATAATGGACTCTGTATAAATTTGTCGAATATTACGCGTTAAGCTGAACGAGCGCAACATGCACGTTAATAATCTATTTAATTCTGTGTGAATGTTGTATAGTTTTAAAACGTATGGGTAATATACATATGATATTGCGCAGGATAGTGCGCACACGAAGAAGCTAATGTGTGAACAAATTAGAGAGAGGGAGAATCAAATTGTTCATCGAAAATTGTAATTTTCTCTCATCACTTTTAAAATTCATTTAATATACTTTTTCTGATGAATTATATAGGTTTAATTATAATTTTATTATTATTTTTTTTTTTTTTATTAAAATCTGTCATGTGCATATTTGAACAACGAATTTTGCTTATACATCATGTAGCCGCATTTTTACGCAAATTAATTAACAGTAAACTATACGATAAAATCAAATAACTTAGTTTAAGACTTTAGTACAACCTTTATTTAAGTAAAATTTAATATTACCTCTTATTTTCGAAGACGAAAGTTTCTTGTTTTCCAATTGTTTAACAATCATATACACCACTTTTGACCTTCTACAAACTCTTTAACTTGAGCTGAGTGTACCAAAGTTATTGTAGGTTCTTTGTGGAGTTTTAAACCATCAACCATTCTTATATAAACGATTGGTTTGGACTTAAAGAATTCCTACAAATATTGAATGATCGATATATATATATATATATATATATATATAAAAAATCAAAATTATCTATCAACCCAATATATACCTCGGTATCTACGTAGCATTTGACTGTATTATTAATTTTTAACCCAAACATTAGAAATTATGGGGAATTGTAGTTTTATTATAAATGCTAACTTTTTACATACACATTAAACATTAAATACAGAATATGAAATTATGCACACATTGAATATGACTCATAAATTATAGTTTTAAATTTTAAAAATTTTAACATTTGTTTTGTTTTTCGTTTAAATCAAGCGTTCCCGGATTTTAGTAAAACTAAATATGTTATAATTTTTTTTTTTAGTAACATTACTATAGGCGTTTATAATTTTACAGTTGACTACCAAAAATAATTATAAGACCAATCAATTATGATAATTAATAATATCGATAGGGCTTTACGAATTTGTCGTTTCGATATGCAAAGAAGGTATTAATTCATTTCTTTATCCTCATATACGCTTAGCGCTATGTTTTATTATACCTATTATTGTATTTGGTATACATTTTTTTTTATCTGTGATACGATCCTTCGAACTTAAGACCGCTGGCTGTGCACGATGGTTGACCGATAAAGTCGATGATGAATTCTGTCATAATAATAGTATTATACAAGTACCGCTACGTTTGTTTATAATCATATTTCGTAAAGGTACCTCCTATCTATATTAGGTATACTATATAATATAGTTTATTAAACTTAGAATTTTTAACGAGAACTCAGTCGAACGAGTCATAATGTGAACAAACAATTTGAATATTTTTAGCAAAACGAATTACAATAGCTTTATTATGATAATAATATAACGACACGATTCAACATGAATACATTTTAAGATAATCGCATAAGGAACGTATTAAAATTAATTTATGTTAATAACCATACTTGTATATAAGTTATATTATAGACGTGACGTATTTTTTTTAAAAACTCTTATTAGGTAACGTGCATATAGAAATTTAAAAAAACAATCGACTTTAATATTTACATATTTTTTTTTTTGTTTTACACTAAATATAGTTAGGTAAATTTATAGTAATATTATATACTACGGGTATAGGCCGCTGCTGCCAAAGACAATAGAAAAATGTATTGTCAATAAAAAGTTTTTGTTCGTTGTTCACTTTCTGACTTTTTTGCTATTTGTTCGACTGGTCACTGGCGATCAGGGCCGAACTGGGTTAAAAATTTCTACCGGGAAAATAAAAAAAAAAAATTGGCCCACTTAAGAAAACCTATAGAAACAACCTTAAAAATATATATATTTTTTCATATATAATAATAGTATATTATTTTGAGAATTTGAACACTTAAATTTTTATTAAAAATAAAAATTGGTTAGTACAAAGAAATTTTATCATTTTTATTTAAAATATATATGTTTAGATTCCAGAATACACTTTAATACGTATTAAGCAATTTGTTAAGGTTTGAGCTCTTTTGCGAGATTGTGACAATTATACCTTAATCGATAGCCAAAAAAAAAAAAAAGAAAGAAAAGTCCATACCAGTATAAGCAGCCTAATTCAAACAAGCGGCCCACCGGGAAATTTCCGGTATCTCGCCTGCCCAGTTCGGCCCTGCTGGGGATATCCTAATATATTATGCACACTTGGGCACATATAATTTGTGTAAAAATCATGTTGCTTAATTATAATAATTTTTTTATGTTCATATATATATATATATAAACCACCGTTTGACGTGCCTATAAATAATATCAATGTGAATCGCGTTTGGTCACGAAAGCGTATACAATTGTATTTTTGTACAAAGTCTTATCAATCGATCGACGCGTTTTTTTAGTCCGTGGTCATACTTTTCTCCCCCCTTCCCCCGAAAAACATAATAATTGTGCTTAAATCGTGTAAAATATACGCTGCGGCGGGTACCTAGCTACTCATTGTCCCGCTCAAATGTACAATATAATAACACGTATATATAGGTGTACGCGCTTATATATAATGGCGTGCGCAAACGAATTTCGTGGCTATATTACGAAACGCTTCACTACCCCTTCGTGTATAATAATAAACCGATTCGGCTGCATTAGAATGATAATAATAGTATACAACATATATTATACCTCTGTTATATCGCTCTTCGCAGGTGGTGCTCTGGTGTACGGTGTACCTTGCGACATTCTATACATATTTTTTATTTTATTATAAACGTTCACATTATACAAACCGTAGAAGTTTTTTGACGAAACAAAAGACGTGTAAGAATAGTGCGTACACGCATACGAGAAAGAGAGAGAGAGAGACAAATTAAAACAATTAAAACAATCATATTATTATTCTATGTATATCGAACGGGACGACGAGATGATTAATACCATCGACCTGCAAAAATCAATTTGTATACTGCAGCGAGCACAGTAGGGAATTCCATAGTGTTTTTACCTATTCTATATTAACAACCAGTCAGAAACATTTTTCGAATGGAAAAGTATGAAGTGTGATTTTGAAATATTTTATTACACATAGGTAGGTACGTAATATATTTTTTTTAATTTACCTAAACTCTAAATAAAAATAAATAATAAATATCTAATACAAAAAACTATACGACCGATTGTGTGAGTTTAGTGTAAATTTATGAAAATATTATTTTAAAAGTTCAATTAAAGCATAGCGATGAGCGTATTAGTTTAGTTAATTGGTGGATTTTATAATAGGCATGCAGGTGTATATGAGGAAAAACATGGCGAAAAAACCCTAGCGTAATGTATTATCACAATATTGCACATATCAATATGACCGTATTATATCTTTATGAAGATATTAACTGTTCGAATTTTCGTTAAACAAGGCTAAGTGCGTTTATTGACTTATTGTTCAATAATTCACTAGCTTTACATCGATGTTAATTTTGTGCGCTATATTATAACTGAGTTTCTAGAACTTTACAGCAATATACTGCATTTATGTATGAATTTACTCACAATGTTTAATGTGTACAATAAGTATTTTTATTAATATTGAGATGCTAAACCTTGTTATTATCATTATGTTTGTTGATCGCATAGTCGCTTTTAATTAAATTGTTACGGTAACGATGTGCGGAAATATCGGCTGCGTTTAATATTTATTTTTGCGAAACTTTCCATTATTATAGCGACTTATTGTAGCGTATCACATAGCAGTATCGACGTTGTTGTTCTCAGCGTACAATGGTGAAATTTTAACTTTGAAAAAATACACCTATCGAGAAAATTTGACGCCCGTGGACTATATCATATAGGCACCTAACTATATGTATTATATCCTGTTATTTTGATCATCCTTTACTTTTGCGGTGTGTATGGGTATAGATACACGAAAGTATATTTTGTTCTCTCTGCAAAAGTGTTTGAAATTCTTTCCCATCCACCCACTCCGCTTGCAAGTTCGATTGTCTGCCCGCAGCAAAAAGGTGTGCAGTATACCGTGATACTTATATACCTACCCCTACATTATTATAATATTACACTACAGTTTACCATATCATTATACGTACCAAGTTTATGGTGAATGAAAAACGCGTTTATTCAGATAAATATTAACCGTGGAATGTCCGTACGTTATTATAAGGTTCTTACACTGGTATATGTCAATCGCATATCATTGTCCGGTCGATAACACGCGTTTATACGTATAATATGAATAACGTATCAGTACATAATATTACTGCTTCGTACCAGCGTACCTACCTCTCTGTATATAACAATATTTTTATAAAATAACGCATAATATATTATCGAAATCATCATACACATCATTATACAATGATAATTTTATATATATATATATATATATATATACATAAACGATTTCTTGAGTCGCAGACGACACGTAATGATAACAATAATACTAATATATGTATATAACATTATAATTTATAACGATTGACTGTGAGTTGTATCAGCGGCCAAGTCGAAGGATATAGGACGTTCTTGCGTATACTATACATTTAATTTATTATAATATACTTGTATTACGCATGTACGTATATATCAGCTGTACAACACACATTATATACGGGATATGTAGACGCGTGTGTTAGTTCGGGTCGATAACTTTTTTTCAAACGTAAATTTTAGACGTTTTTTATGTATTATTTACTGCGTTCAATGTGCGTACGTCATGCGAGAGTGTCGTGGAAATGTAATGTTTTTTTTTCCGATTACTGTTGTACAGCTGAAATAAGAATAAAAACGATTTATTTTATTTGAAAGTTACTTAAAAGTCTATATTATAATATTTACATAATATATATTACGTATACGTCGTTTTGCAAGAAGTTCGATTTTTAAAACTGATAATGTAATACGTTGATAAGTAGTAGGTACATGCGTAAATGTTTCGAAATGACATTAATTTCCTGTTATAATAGTAGGTATATATAATATTTGTACGGTTATAAAGTATGTAGTAGTGATGGAAGTTGAAAGGTTTATGTCGAATGCAGATGAGCGTGCAGAGAATTCAGATGTTTATAAATATAGCGTACCTACGTTCGATAAAAAATACACCGAGATTAAACAATTTGTTATACATCTATATTCACAGCACACTGCGGATACGTCACTGAGTGCTATATTAAAATTTCAATAACAGCGAAACTGAAAAATCGTTGGCTGTAAACTTTTAAATTAACTATGTATACCTGGAAAACTGCTTTTACTGTACCTACTCGAAATTCACGACAATTTTTTTCTCGCGATTTTAATGTCCTTTTGCGACCACGATACTTCAATATTTGTCGATAAATATCCACATAATTCGTATGAAATGAATAGTAGCAAATCGGGCATGGACATCGATTATTCGACTGTCCGATTCACGACGAACCAACGTGTATCATAATCGTCTCGTGTTAAAAATAATATATGCTACTGCTAATTATTATTGAAAAATGCTTTTGGCGCGAAAGCGCAGCGAAATTATTCTATAATATAATATATGTACTAGGCATAAACAATTTCAAACAACGCGCGTAACATGGTTTGTAAGTGGGGAACTCTTAAATATTATTCTTAACACGTCGATGATGTGACAAACTACAGTAGCATTCGAGTACTGAACTAAAACTTTTTTAAGCTTCCGAACTTTCGACGAGCATATTTGCATTACAAGTGTTGCTTTGCAGTGCTTTTATATTTAAATATAGACACGATTTGTGTCAGTGAACATTATAGGCGGTATACGTACAAATGTACAATGGTAAACGGTAAACAATGTCGAGGAAATAAAATTAAAAAAAAAAAAATGTATTTGTAATAAATATATTTTTTATTGTCGATTACCTCGTACAATATTATTTGTTTTCTGGGTATTATTATTTATTAATCAACAATAAACAGGACTTCAATAAAACTGTTTATCGCAAAACCAATCGTATTTGAATCAGTATGTGGATTAACGCAAGCCGTCGTTCACATCCTAAAGCCCAGATGATAAGAACCAGGCTCGCATTCCCACATTACGGTAAAGACCATTGGATTTCGTGTAACATACCCGGTCGCCAGTAATAATTATTAGTTCGGATAAGCTTTGAAGTTTTCGCGAAATGATGTGCTCGACGTTTATAATCATTAATTATTATTCGGCAACGTTTCGTTTTTTCCTAACATCAAGTGTACAACAGCAGCGGACAACGACGACTATGGCGGTGGCCCTGACGCGAATATTATCGTATATTAATACATTATTATGTGAAGATTATTATTATCATCACAGTCAACACGCGGAGAGGGGCACACACCGCACACGAGTCTGTTAAGTGTGGGCTCGGAATGTGCGGTGCGTCGAAACAGATATAATGTTATTATTATTATTATTATTAATGTACAATATAATACATAGGCGCGGTCCGCCGCCGACATAATATTTATTTGAACGTAATAAGCCGCGGCCGTATTTCGCCGGACGTCGGAAAATCGCACGCGGTAACACGCTGGCAAGACTATTATAACATTTTATTATTATTTATTAACGTCGTTATAATATATATACGTTTATACTTTTTATAGCCAGTCCATTGCGCGCGTGATATTTTCACATCTGATTTGGTGCAACACTACAATAATATAATACGAATAAAATATTACAACAATCGAATACGCACAATTCTGTGTTCACGCACACTTCACATTCGGTAAATTTGATTATAACAATCAATTAACTCGTTTCTTAGATTCCGAGTGTAACGATAATTATTATTAACGTACGTCGGTATAACGGCGGCGATGTGTGGGTGTGTGTGTTTTTTAAATTTTGTTTCCGGCGAGGCACTTTTTTATAGTATAGGTAGAGTAAAAATGATATGATCATCGACTTCGATAGAGGTTTCTGGCAACGAATCGAATCGGGTCGGTACTTTTGGGAGGCCAACATTGAAAATTCCCAATAATAGTTCTCAGAACGATCGGGAATAACGTGTGAGGGGGGGGGAGAAGCGAATTCAAGCGAGCGTTTGTTGAAAATTTATTGTGGTTATTAAAATAATTGTTTGGTATAACTGTTGTAGCCAACCGGTCACTTGAAAAAAGTTCGGCCGCCTTCGCTCGGAATCGTTTTTCACCGCGCACGGCGATTCATTATCGGTTTCAAATATTTAACACGCGCGCATTACACAGCGCCCATCGCTCGTTCGACGACGGTAGGCTGCACACTCGACTCCTACACATTTATGATGCACGCTGTACACAGCAAAGCGGTTACCGGGTTGCCTGCACACTTCTCTTCCCAGTTATTTTTTCGGCTGAGATCCATCTCTACAGTTTTGTTTTCCCGCACGTGTACACATGATGTACTCGTAGATTTAGTTTCGACTGGCTGAAACAGTAGGTACGCGTCCTGTCTCCCGACTGTGGCGCGTTGTGTAAAAAAAATAAAATAAAATCGCTCTGGGAAATCTACCCGTCCCGGACGTCCGGCAATAGCGTTCAATCACGCCGCCTGCGAATTTTTGATGTATTAAACTGCAGTGTGCGTGTGTAGTATAAAATTTGCGTGCTCGCGCGTGTGGTGCCGAGTTGTTGTGTTGTTCTTGTTGTTGTTGTTGTTGTTGTTGTTTTGGCATTCGTGTGTAGCCCGCGAGAGATAAACGCATTGACCTTGGCACGAGTGTTGGCAACCGGACGAAAAAATTATTCGCACACGTGTGCACCGCCACCGCGTTTACAGTATAGGTACAACCGATGAAAACAAATTTACGTCCGCGGACGCTACGTATGTTATATACACTACGCGCTCGGCCGACTTTCCGCAGCGTAGGTACCTACTTGCTGTGACCAGGATTATTATTATTATAATTTTTTTTTTTTTTTTTTCTAAAGGGAGGAGAGGGCGTTTTTTAACGTTTTATACAAACACTGCACCGTAACACTATTGCATGTGGTGGTCGTACCATCAATTGTCGTGTTGATAATAATATGACGTTTAAATCCATAGAACCACCGCGGTGTACGCGCGATGACGACGTGTCGGTGGAAATCTGCAGAAGCACATAATTATTGCAGTTTTCGTACAAATACGGCCGAGGGGTGCGTTTCAGCGTCCAATACGCCCCTCTCCTCTCGCCTACGACGCTGTACGTATATATAGTTACCATTGCATTGAAAACGTCGGTGCAGGATTAGTCGTCGTCGTCGTCATCGACCGCATTCGTTTCAGGCGTGCCGATAGAGCGCGAAGAGTCGGGGAGGTGTGATAATAAGACACTTAGACGCGCACACACATATATGAGTGCTGATTATCGAGCGATTGGCGACTTTGGTATCTAAATTACAGTGGATTACGATATACGGGTTGGGTGGGTGGAGGGTAGTGTCACATAATGATTAGTAGACGAGTTTCAGGATAAACGCGAGATTACCGTCCCCGCGCGCGTTCGACAGACGAAACGAGGACTACGAGTGGTCGAATGCCCAAAATCTCTGCGATAAATATACGACGTCGTGAGAACCGCCAAAACTTTAAGCTGGGATTTGAAACAAATGGCCTTAATATGCTCATACGGCGAGACATGTATTATATAAGTCGTCAGCGAGAACCGAACCAAGGTCACGCGAACGGTGGAAGTTGGTAATACGGTAGCGGTGTTGTACACGAGTAGGTATATGCGCATAAGTGCACCGTCGACGGGATAATTATTCACAGAAGCTTCCGTGAAAAACGGATTTTTTCAGTACGCGCATGTATCATTCGACATCGATAACTTGTCGGCATTTTATGACCTACACCGTGCAGCTACGTGCAGGTATACGCTGGTAGGTAACGCAGAGAGTTCGGTTACTGGATCAAAATAATAAATTGTAGTAATATATCGTGATTATTCTTCGTCTTCACTCTTCAGACGTAGCGTGGCTTGGCAATAAATAAATAAATTAAAATCCGTTTTTAAGGAGTTCGATATAGGCAACCCCGCAGAAAAACACGCCGGAAGTGTTGGTAGTTTTATGCTCGCCATAGTCATTAGTGTGCGCGCGCTGTCCCGGATACCGCGTCATGTTGTAGCTCTTGTACACGCACATACGTATTATGTTATAGTGCGCGTTCGAAGTATATATATTTTGTTTTAGAGCCACAACGGAAGTCAGAAAAATATAATATAGGTATTAGATGCCAACCACACACCAATATTATAGGAAACGACAGTATCATTTTTATCTATAAAAAAAAAAATCATATTTATTTTTTTCAGATAAATAATCGTGTAGGACGATGATACGATCGTTAGGTTAGGTTCGATTTGAACGACACAACGTCGTTTATTCCAATGTAAGTGTCACGGATAACGGTCAACTTGTAGAGGATTTAAATGCACTTTCGAAATGATTAAAATCGCATATTTTGATAATGCACTTATTAGATTTGTTTGACGCTACCTGCAGCTGAGTTATCGACGGCTGTTCTACAATAACCGTAGAAAATCGAAACGGATACCTACTTAGTATTTTGTTTTTTGTGTATCGTTTGTACGGAGTACGATTGTACTCGTAGGTATGTATAGTATTGTGACAGACGACGACCATCTAAAGACTGCGTCAATATAAATTATGACGTGGATAATAGCATCGATTATAAATATTTAGTATGGTAATAAGTACCCATAACTCACATGACCGTATATAATTATTTATATACACCGTAAAATTATGATACCCATTCGTCTATTCGTGGGTGTAGTGTATATAGTGTGGCGCGTAAAATATAATTTGAATTTGTTTTTGGTACTGCATATAATAGGAGAATTTCGACAGAGATTTTTTTGATGGACGGAAGGTCAACGTTTACGATGTTTCTTCGTCCAGAAGAGCAAACAGAACGGGTTTCCTGGAACGATTTGACCTCATTCGAATGTCATGCAATTATTTCGTGTATTCTAAACGGCAACGACCGGTCTTCTCACGGCATTATCGCATCGACGTAATAACACTATGATAAATGCAATTCACCAATATGTTTATTTATACAGAGTGATTTTTTATATTAAACGTGCTCGCCCAGTGTTCACGGGTTTTTTTTTTAACAAATTATTTTAATTTTTTTTTTTAATTCTGATGTATTAATAACCACGTGAGTTATAATTATTTATGGATCAGTTTGAATAAAACGACATTAAAAAAAAAAAAAAAAAAAAATCATCTTGATACACAGATAAAAGTGAGGTTTTCGTTTTAAAAATAAAATTTACGACACAACACCCTAGGGCTTTCGTTAAATATCGTACGCTCATGATAGTTGTTACTAGTCAAAAATATATTCTTTAAATTTACTTACAAAATTCTAAATTTAGGATTTAAACATACACTTAGTTTGATCATTAATGAGATGAGACGGATGAACACTGGTCATTCGCAGCACGCTTAAAATACCATTCTATTCATAATAATATTGCATATATTTTTAAATTGCAGTTTTTCACGCGGCTTCTCTGACAGGTCATAGGAAAAGTATCCAAACTACGAAGTGTGATACAAGATTTTACTGACCCGCTAAGTGCTGTGAAAAGTGATTTAAAAATGAACTACTCAATTATTTTGTTTATTTATTTATTGAGGTTTTTCTACCAAGTCTTACAGTGTAGGACCTACACTATAAAATGTCTAGAGAACAAAAAATTACGATTGTGATTACTCGTATATAATATGTTTTGACTTGCAAAGATATTTTAATTCCTAAATGACAGTCGAGTAAAATAGCCCAGAGATTTTCGGATTAGATAGGATAAGGCGCCAAACCATTAATATTATAAATGTATAACGAATGTATACGCCCCAAGATAAACTGCATTACAATATTATAATTTATGTTACCGGAACGTATTTCATCGCAAGAGCTAATCATCAATAGATTTTTTTTTATTTATTTTGTCCAAAAACGTTTCGTGGCGAGTTAAAACAAACACATTTGAAATTATCACATGCGCATACATATACGCTTCGTTTTATGACTCGTAATAATAATAAATAATAATATTATACACGCACAAGACCAAGCCAGCAACCGAGCGCAGTGATGCGGTATCGATGTTATGTACCATTAGTTTTAGATACTAATATAGATATTTGAGCATAATTTTCGGCTGTAAACGAACAAGATTTTGTTTTTTTATTTTTAACGTTTTTGTGTGCTGCGATCATTATTACTGCAGTATTATGCGTGTATAATTGATTTTAGTAAAATGTTTTCCGGTCACTTCAATTTATTTTACGACAGGGAACGGTAAAATTTCGGGTCCGATGATGGTTTTAATATTTTTTACGGAATTTGATTTAAAACAAATAAATGTTTGCGATAAAAATTACTTATAAGATCTATGCAAAACTCGAGACCGACATTTGTATAAATGGGAAGATACTACAGTTATAATATTAATAACTCATAAAATATAACTTAACACATTTTTAAAAATGAATTATTGATTCGTAAATTAAAATTTTAACTAAAATGTAAAATACATGAAAGCTTTTTTTTAATTTTATATCTCATAATTTTGACTAAATGTAAGTTTTCATATAGGATATATATATTGTATAGACACTCATACATACAGTTATAAAGTGTTTTCTTGCGAACGTCGTTTCTGTAATCATCTTAAGTGCATTTTACGAAAACAAAGTCAAGTATATTTAACGTATAGTTCTTAATTTATGTCTATGCGTGTTAAAATTTTAATTTTGAAAATAATGTTTTCCAAAAAAATTGTAATTTACACAAAAGTCAACCGTGTTGAGGTGGATAAATGACGTTTTTCCGATTCATTCGTGCTCGAACATTTTTTAGAGTAATAAAAAATGATTATTAAATACTGCAATTATAAGAAGAAAACATGCAATACGAATTAACATCATATTTTTTAATATTATAATCAATATAATAGCACGTATTATAATTTATTAGACTAGTAATTATGAGCATTATTCGTTTTGAATATATACCTACTACAATCGCTATATGTACACCCGTTACATACAAAGCGAATTTGATTTAAGTTAGATTTTTTTAAATTCTATTACAGAAAACATACTAGAAAATCACGTACGATAAAAATGTAAAAACGATGATTGACGAGTGACAATTCAATTATTAAATGCCCGTCTTGCCCGTGCAAACAATGAAATATTATAATATTATAATATACCACCGCCGCATCGTTCGTATTAATATAATAATATTATGACAATCGATATTTGTATTGCATAAATCATATCATTATTTAATTATTGTACTACTGAAGTTGTGAATTGTGATTGATTTCGATTATTATTTATCATCGCCGTTTAATTCGAAACCGTATGTTGTACTATATTATGGACTCGTTTTAATTGTATGCACACGCACGACGCACACACGACGCATAAACAATAAATGGCATTAGCAGCAACACTTCAAAGGGCATTTAAAAGGTGAAACACGCCACACTATGTAATAATAATACACACACACACATAATTATATATATTAGTTATCCCCGTGCACTTCGTTGCCAGTACAAAATGCATCTGTGTTAAATTTAGTTGCCTAATGCTAACATTTAGCATAACGTGTGTGGATATAAATAATATTTTTGGTTTTCTGATTAGTGGTATGCAGATGATATCTCCAACATAATATAAACATTACATATAGCTGAGCTGTCCCGTCGAGTGTTGCTTTTTTTAACCATTTAATAGTAGTAGAATTTTTTAAAATTATTTTTCTTCTTTTGTTGAACGACCCAAATTTCGATTTTTTTTTTTATCTTAGACCTAAAACCAACAACTAATAAAGTATTAACAGTGTAAACCAAAAACAACGAAAAAGTGTTGTACTGTATACTAAATCATCTATTCTCTAAAATCCTAATTTCTAATAATAACTAACAAAATGGTAAAATGATAATAAAAATAAATAAATACCTGTATGCGCATATTTTTCGATTATTTAAAAAATTAATAACTCGATTTTTCACTGTTTTATAGCATCAAAAATAAACTTAAAACCTGCTCAACGATAAACTCTTTCGTTAAAAAAAAAAAAAAGTTATTATAATCGGATGAGTAGTTTCAAAGAACACGCGTGATCAAGATTTCCATTTTCACGTTTATATAAATATATAAGACTGACGTTAGTGAAGAAAAGCTATTATACAACGAAAAACTGAAATTAGCGTATAGCAATTTAACACGTCATTAGTTAATAATTATATAATTCTAATAATGTACTCATACCTTAATGCAACAGAAAATGCGTCTAATACACATAATATATATAGCACTTGTATAGGCACGCTGACTCGGTATACTAGAAAGTTCATTACATTTTTCAATTCACCCACCGGTTAAGTTCTACGATTAGCGCAAGTTTTGTAGGTATAGAAAAATAAAGCGATTCCCAGAAAAACAGCAACAAAGTTATCAACGTACGTGCACGAATTTTTCTGATTATACGAACTAACGAAATTTAAGACGTGCTTAACGAGAACGCCTTTTTTGTACAGATTATTAAATCATGATAATGATGATAATCAGTTTATAAGTGTGTTAAGCTTCTTACAGCTTTGTTTTTAACTGGCATTGATTATCTATCGATGTTTATTCTGATTTCGTTTGTATTTTAGTCGAGATTTATGGCGAATGTATTGTAATATTTTTGTATACGTTTGTATAATATCACGTACCGATCCAAGTCCGAATAGATACAAAAACTCAATCCTTCATTCTTCGAGGAAACTAATATTAATTTAAAAAAATTCTTTTTTATTCAAATCATTCATAAATAATTGGAAATTCATGAGTAAGGAACTTTTATGACCAACAACATTCATAAGAAAAATGTTTGTTTTATAAAATATGTTTTAAAATAATTATCTCTTACAGATTTCCTCTCTGGATCCGTAATCTTTATCAGGTTGGAATATCTAAATACATATGTATATATGTATAATTTTATGGATTTGGCGTTCATCGAGTTGTACTTTTGAATTATAGTGACTATGAATAATACAAGTTAATCGTTCGTCAAAATCTGTCTGAATAAAAGCGTACTGGGATGTTTATACTATTACATTGATAATATGATTCATTATCTTAATGCGTTTTTTTTTTTATTTACAAAGGTTTGGACCGACAAAATATGTTTTGTTTATAGAAATTTTATAGAAACTTCAAGAATAAAATTTTATTGTAATTATTATGTTTATTTATTTTTATATTACTTTGTTAGTGTTATTTAGTTAAAAATCACTCCAAAAACATTAACCGTGTAAATCATAGGATTCTATTGATAAAGTTGGTTTCAGATGATTTTCATGTAACAAGCAGCGATGTGGTGCTTACAATTAGAACCACTGCAACATTGGTGTAAAAGTATAAAACAAAACTATATAATGTTTTATGATAGGTAATATACGTATAACAAAATGAACTACGTACTGCAGCCCAGCACATCATTATAGTTTTTGCTTTTAGTTCCACTACACTACATCACACGTTTCCACATGCACCTACGTCTCTTATTCCAGTAACCTGCAACATTTATATTAGTACGTTATACAGTTAAACTACATGACCTGTGCAGTAGTTAAATCAAAGTCACACTGTCTTAGACCTAATTCCAAAGTCGTACGCTCAGTGCCGCAACTAGGGATTCGGGAGCCGAGGGGTGTAGGTCAAATTGTTTATGTATTGATTGTATTGATATAATTTAGTGCCGAGGTCTTGGAGGCGTTCTCGTTAAATGATGAAGCCCTATCAAGGATGTGATGCACACACCCAGCACCTCTGCTAGTCGCGGCACTGCGTCCACCCGTACGCATAATATAGGCATATTTAGCGCCGGTGTCGTCTGGCGAGTGTGCATAGCCGCAGTGCCAATCGGACGACCTAGCGACTTTTCACGTATTATTAACTGGGTCACAGGGTCGACCTACATGTATACATTTTTGTGAGGACGCGGCGTGTCGTGTCGACTCGTTTGCTGTGAATCGTCGTACGCCGAGTTATATAATTATACTGTTATTATTATTATTATTATTATTAATATACTCGAAACCTTCGGAGGCTGTATAGCGGCCGACATGCAGCCGAGCCTAAAAGTAAACTTTGGACCGTTGTCAAGCTGACCGGTGTGTGCTGCACGATGATCAAAAGTGCCGGCCGACGCGTTTATAAATAACTACGATATTATTATATTAAAACTATACAGCAGACACAACAGTAGAACGCATGGCCAAACTTCAACAATCCTAGAAAAAAAAAAAACCATACATGGTCACTGATACGTGCAATAGTAATATTTATTTATCATTATAATATTATAATGCGCGCGATAACCTTAAAGTTTTTACGTCGGTATTACCGTCATCATAACATGGCATAAAATTAAATACACGATTCGATTAAGTAATTATACGTCCAACCCATTTATAATATAAAGACGTACACCAAATACGTACAGTACAAATAAGTGCATATTGCGTTGCAACGCATGCTGCAGATGGACACGTTTCGGGCATGCCGATTCGGTTTGTACAACATTGTATAAAATAATATAGTGTCGTAACACATCATATATATTATGCAGAGTGTGTATTTGTACCGTAACCGCGGTCAGGTCCTGTCCAATAACTTTTGAAAAGTTGATTTCGAACGCTCGACCGAAACCGACGGCAATAAGAACTCTATTCAACTACCCACACGATATTTCAATAGAAAATATGATACAATTTAATGACGAATTGGCTGTAGTCTAAGAGATTTCTCCGATCCGGCCACGCATATCATCAGCTCGGAAGCAAACAGGGTACGAGACACCCTGCGCGTATAATAATAATATGCAATAGGTACCAATACGCGTGCGGAGACATCGCGATGTACACGGAGGCGACGAAATCCGTTTAGACTTCCACAATAATATTAATAACACGTCGTATAATATTAGGTATATCGTGGAGTTGGGTGAGACAAGCGGTCATCGAGTGACGGATTAACGATACCGATTGTTGTAATGTACCTACAAATAGATATATATATATATGTGGTTTTCTAGTGTTATTATCCATTGTAATGTTATGTACGCACGTCGACGACTTCCGGTTCGCACAGCATCGCGTGGACGCAGCGTCTATCCTATACGATCTGTACAACTGCAGTACATCGTACTGCATCAACCTGCGCGTGACACGTAATGATGGTAAAATTCTGTCGGTAATGTATATTAGACATTGTAGTACACGACCAATCGTTGTGTATCGGTTGGTAAATAGTGATAACGATAATAATAATATATAATATTCGTATATAGATACGTATAATAGGTGTACAACAGCGTGTTATCATTATTTCGTTATTACGCCCAAAAAAGTGACTGCGCTGATTCGGCGTCATAAACAGAAAAAAAAAAAAATCGTTATATAATACGAATTTCAAAACGAAATCTGAAGAAAATCCGAAACGAAACTCTTCACGTCTCTCTCGCCTCGGATTTCACGAGACTATTGTATAGTTTCCCCGTCAGACGGTTTTCACCACGGGCGCGTCCAGGTCGTGCAGGTCTGTTCGACGTGTTTATACGTGCTAGTGTGGTCCGCACGGATTTCGTCGTCGCTGAACACTCGTTGCCGTCCGCCGTCGATCTGGCAATGGTCTTAACAGCGATAAAAATACATACTATGACGACGTTATGTCATTAATATTAAAAATAATGTGCTGTACGAGAAAAATTAAGGCGCGTGCGCCGTCTACGACCTCGTTTACCGCGGTTTACTTGCAACGCGAGGATGTTACCGCACTAACACCGCGGTATAGGTACACTATTACTGCTTATAGCCATATCTAATATAATATGTAAAACTAAGTATAGATCATTCAGGCCATTGGGCAACGCCAGTCTTGCTACATTACCGCCGATCAACGTCGTTATTCTCGATCTTTATAATAATTATACGTAGACATATTATTATATATATATATTTTTTTTTTATCTCGAGAGGCACAATATAATACCGTACGATAAATATTATAATGTATTGAATTCACTTAGTGTAATCGTATTTTTCATGAAACGAGTGATATTCTGTGTAATATTTTTATCAATCACATCAATTGTATAATTTTTCGTAAAATCTAAATAATAGCATGGTCTTATCTTATTGTACAAGTTTTTATTTTTTTAACATGAGTTTTATTTTATTGGACTGTATATGATTCAAATTTTTTTTTTTTTTGGTCGCAGTTGATGTTATGATATTATAATTGTACTGCTGTAATACTAATTAATATCATATTATTTTTTTTATTTTTGAACTATGTCGGTATATACATCTTATGATTAACGGTTATTATGTATTATAAAACATTCGAGAAATTATTTATTGTGAAATGGAATTCGATTCATTTTCGAAAAATTAAATAGTCACAATAATGTTGACAAATCCGAGAGAAAAAGTAAAAATTAGAAAAACTATTAAGGATTTTTATATAAGAACTGGACATTACGTAATTGTTAAATTACGCACGTCAATGGATACTAAATATAAAATTACGAAAACAGCATTAGAGAAGTGTATATAACAAAATATTGTGTACCTATCTATATGTTTATTAAAGTTTCTGTTAAATATACTAGCCGTTGTCATAATACTATGCTAAGTATATTAATCAACTGTAATAATAAATAATAGTATAAAGAATATATATAATAATAGTAAATATATTTATTATTTCAAAAATGTCATTACATTTAAATTCGATTCATATTTTTTTATTAGTACTTTGCGCTTTTTAACTTTATGTAGGTAAAAAAAATATTTATGATATATTATGTATAATGTAATATATTTATGTTATTAGTTAGAATTTTATGAAAAGTTACCCGTTTGATGTACCTAAAATATTATACAAAGTATTATTATACGAACCCAAGTTTCATTTGCATAATGTGATAGCTCATAAAACAGATATCTATTTCTTGAAAAATATGATTACACTAAGTAAATAAAAGTAGTATTACTACTGATGTGACTTAGTTATATATATATATATTTTTTATGCAATAAGCATTATTTTTTATTTCTTAATTTTTGCATGCAGTTTGGAGATATATGTAGGCATGTCACTCACTAACGATATTAATTAGTTGCAATGGTGAATTATAAAAAAATAAAAAAGTTTAACGGAATTTTTCCATAATAATATAATATGATATAACGATATAATATACAAAACACTAAAACTCATATTTCAAATATTTCAATAAAGTTTTTTACTTCACCCCGTAAATATGATAAAATCAGCTTACGTGAATTTACCACACGTTGCCAACGAATCATAAATTATCTGCTACTTTCTGCGAGTATATTAATACAAAAGGCCGAGTCTATATTAAACATTATAAAGTATGACATTTACTAAATATATTTCAGGTTATCGGATAGGTATAAGTTTCAGCTCAAACCGTATTGTTGTTTATAAATTCGCATTCGTGTCATACCAATATATCATACATCCATTACATACACAAACATACTATAAAAAGGCGTAACAAAAATAGCTGAAAAATAATATAATAATTACTCTACAACTACACGGATCTAATAGCTAGAATTAATTAATTAATTGATTTTTTTGTATCAAAAGCCATAAACCTAAATACAAAAAAAAAAAAATAAAAAAATCATAAATCGAGACGAATAAAATATATTTCAAGGTCAGGTAGTTAATAAGTTATATGATTAAATATCTGCCAGTTATTTTTGTTATACTCCGTGTACACCTACGCCAGAAAATATAGTCACTGAAAACTTGTAATAAAGACGCACTGTAGAGAATATAATCATCGTCATTTTTCTTATTTAGTCCCTACAGCTGGACCGGAGTGATGCTGGTCACAGATACGTCTGCAGTAATACATCACGTACATTAATAATACAAATAGTGCATTACGATAACCTCAGTATTACGATTTCCGTTTTCTTACAGAACCAAACAATATTTGTCGATATCTTCTTTTGAGTGAATGTATAATATTTATTTAGTGTTTTTCGCCGCACGTTTAACCTGGTAATTTGTGTAGATATAAGTATTACGGTATTTACTCGTTAGTGAAACCATTTCGTTTATACTATTATCATTATGTTAATGTTAAGTCATTATTGTCATTAGATAATTACATTTCGCATGAATAATTCTCAATTATAGTTATAATATTTAATTATGATATTTTGATATTTTAAATGCGATTTTCCACAAAGCCATTAAAGGTTTTAATGTATAGGTAAATTCAATTTAAAGTAATTGAATTGTCTAAAGTGATTTAAGTAGTAAGTAGTAATGTAAGGAATATATAGCTACTTTTATTAAGATAATATTACAATAAATTAAAAAAATAAAATTCCAACGTTCAAATGGACATTGGAATTTTATTTTTTTTATTTATATCGTTGTTCGATGATAGAGGCAACACATTATTAAATACTTTTTGTACATTATTCGAGGACACCGATTTAATAACTTTAATTTTTTTCATATCAATATGTCAAAAAGTCAGAAATCATATCATATATTTTTATCGATATAATTATTATAAAATAATAATATGTTGTATACTCTAATCTTCTCCAGCGATAATATATATTTATTTAATGATCCATTGACGATATGTATGTATGTATATGTTGGCCGTTGAGATTTTTATACAATTCTGTCCTCGCCTGCACATAATAAATTATGTTACACGTCGAGTGTTTGGCTGTTAAACCAACGGTTTAGTTGTAATTATAATTGAGAAAAATAAACTGAAAACGATAAACAATATAAGATAACATATTTGATCGATTGATAAAATTAAAAGATTTAGAAAGAATTACAAAAATATTTGCGGCATGTTGATTCAATGTTTGTAAATTTACTATTACAACTGCGATTAGGTAATACGTGGTACATTACAATAATTTAACGTAGGAATTATGTTTCATATTGTATTATATTGAACACAAGAGAGACATTTTGATTTTTTTTCGATTTCTGTAATCGAATTAAGTACAAAGAGTTGGTTTGTTACGCTTGATCGAATGTACCATGAAATATACGTATGTATACAATAATTTATACGTAGATATCAAAATCGTTCTTCCGAAAAAACGCGTTAGATATTTAATAGGAGGTAGGCAGTGTAGTACAACAATATATTCAAATATTTTGTATTTTTATTGTCGTTTAGAACTTTGCTTATACGGGCAGCTAAACGGCCCCTACTATATTATATAATAATATAAAGTGTGTTGTGTAAAATGTGTTTGTGAAAAAGCAATAACATTTTTTGGGAAAATGATAGAAAAAAAAAGTTAGTAAAGCCTCGCGTGTATACAATATAATATTTTATAATATATATGTTATGTACAGTGTATACATACTTCAACTTACATATATACGTGATACGTACCTATATATATACACACGATAATTTAGTACATGTTGTACAATACCCAATAGGTATACACTTCTAAACGAATAAACTCTCTAGTTTAAAAACTTGAAACCTTCAATAGTGAAAATAATTCAACAACTAATACCATATAATATACTTATAAAGTAATAAATAATAATATGGTTATATAGGTGAATGGTTTACATACAATTTGACAACTGGACGTTTAAGGATTATTTTTAAAGCGTTCACAGTAACTATTCTTGTCATCCTATCCAAATGTTTGATACAGTAATAATATTAGATACCGATGTATAGTTCTAAATTAAATTCAATATATGAATCCTGTGCACAGATAAAGAAATGTCTTAGAGTTAGAATTCTTATGCTCTCATACTTCTCTGTTATAGGTATGGAGTTAACGAATAAAATACACGCTTCTGTTCTAGTTAATTATGTTAATAATTCTTTTACTATACAGTTAATACTAAAGTCTTTTTCCTCAAAACCAATTCGTAGGGTAATTTCAAAACATGTATACAGGATAAACTTCATGACATTTCGATAACAACACGTTTGACCGAACTGGTTAATCATCAGGGTTTTCATCTGTCGTGGTTAATTTTTATCGCATAACGTAAAAACATACGACATCATGAATCGTTTTAATAGAGAACATTTCTTCTTATAATGAATTCAGTATGTATAAAAAAATCTTTATATCGTGTCTCTTTAATGTTTTGATATGATCACTGGGTTACAAAGTGTGTTGGTAATTATTGTGTCCAACGCACGACCGGTAATAATAATTTTCAAACGCACATCCAGTACACACGCACTAGTACACGACATCAACCATCAAGTCTCGGCATGATGGACTAAAAATGTGTACGAAATTAGTAAACGTTCGTGAAACAACGATATAAGCTTATTAGAGTACTTAAACGAGTACTACGAACTGTGTAATACTTAATGTGAACTGTAACTAATGTCTTGAGACGTTATACACCGACACGGAATGCAGCGGTCCCAACTGAACACTGATAGACTATTGGCGATATTGGTAACCTATTATATTTGTAATAACAAAATAATAGTAATAAATAAATAATAAAAGTTAATAATTTTATTATTACACTATATTTTCACATCATCAACCTAACTCCAGATGATCATCTCCCACTAACGGAATACCGAATAACGAGCAATAACATTGCCATCGATCGAAATGAAATGCAAAAAATGTTATAATAATTATATATTGGCGTATTGTCAATATAATGTATAATATATGATCATGTTCTGAAACATATTATATATATATATATATAAACGGTGTGCATAATAATGCATTTAATTTTAATTTTTTTATTTAAAATTCTCATGTACGATCTATACATTATTCTCTGTACACTTTAAATTTACTATATACACACACAAACACACATATAATATATACATTTTTTTACGTTTGTATAGAGCTGATAGACTGGTAGACTTAGAAAATATTTAACTAACTGAAACCTCCTTAAAACTTGGGTATTTTTTTTTTATTACTCTATTTTATAACTCCTATAAGTCGCTATTGGGTACATATACATCGATTACGTTTTGTCTAACGAAAATCAAATAATTTCTTTTTTTGTTTATAAATAAGCTTGCTTTTAGAAACAAAAAATAAATTTAAAAGAAAATGATATATATTGTAGACAGATGGCCGTGTCTTCTCCCGTTCGCATATGTCGATCAGAATGGATATATATTTTGTAGCATATGTCTGCGATTAAACAAAGGGTTTTTGACTGGAATGTTTGGATTAGGTTTAAATTTGATTTTTTGGCAGAACTCCATAATGTATATATATTATAGTATAGTATAAACACGCCATTATAATTATTGTACTGCATTACATGGATGTGTAGAATAATAAAAAAAAAAAAAAAAAAATGTTTACCTTTTAAAAACATAATATTTTGAAAAATAATCCAACTTTACATACACAGATATCGCATCAAAACGTATTATATATAATTAGACATGTATAAGCTGTAATGCTGTACATTAAATTACGATAATATTCAATAATTGTAAATTATAATATACAAATATAGAATACACGCAGACCTTAACTACGTTGCTATTAAATGGTCCCGCGTGATGTTGACAATTTGTGGGCGAAAATAATATAGCGATAAATTGTAAAAAAGTCAAACTCGAAAATAATAATTAAAAATTTCTTAGTTTTTTTTTTTATTTACATATTTTTCCAAGACCAAAATATTTATTTCCATTGAAAAGATGGTACAGCACATTTATATGCAAAGAGTGTGAATTACCGCAAACATATAATTATTGATAAATGTTTACATTTCTTATTTTTCATCCTTTTGGCAGAGAAGTGTGCAATAAAGGTGTTGGCAGAAACTATATTGCTTGTTTACCTATATTATTATGGTTCTAAAATAAATATATAATTTTTTCGCAAGAAAAATGATGCCGAGCTATCGAGAAGAAGATAATATACATCTAGAACGACCGCACGAGTAGCACGATAATAAATACGCAACATAGTGTTTAATAATATTACTTGTTCTTAAAGGTCAAAAATAAAAATTAAAAATTTATCGATTGACGGAAGAACGACTAAGAAATGCGCATAATATAATAGGTTTTGAAACACATTTCGAAGATTGCATCGTTTATAAAATATAATGCATTGTGAGATTACAGCAGCTCGTCGGAATGTCGAAATGATAATTGCACTGTGGTGCAGTATAATAATAATAATAATAATAATAATAATATACCTATCACATTATCGTGGTGCGCCGGCGCACCGCAATTAATCGACCGTCGAATACAGCTAGAAAATTAAACGTTTCAGTGGCCGAATCTTCTGTACAATTTCGTGTGCACGACGATATGATTGAACGCGCATATTACTTCAAAAGTACTGTGGAGACGTTACTGTAATTATTATATTAATGCGTCATATCGTATTCATTATGCGATTGTACGTCGCATATAAGTTTTTAGGCGTTTCGGAGAAGAGAGCAGATAAAATATAACTCGGACGGGTTTCGTCTCGTTATCGGTAGATAACACCAATAATAGTAGACACGTCGTTAAAGGAAATAAACACAGAAGGCATGTGATAGCCGTAGAACCCGGTAAATACATAAAGCCGGCCGGTGCAACGGTATAGCGAGTAAATAATATGAAAACGTCCGATTAAAAGGTCTATACTTAGGAGTATGACGAGGAGCGTTTTATACCTGCAGGTGCACTCTGTATAAAGATAATACATTTTTTGGGGGGTCCACAGTTAGAAAAAAATTAAACGTTTTAACAAAGTCGTATTGTTGATTTATCGCTATGACTCCATCATAAAAGTGTTCGACATCGGCCGTAATAAAAATCATACGAAGGTTTAACATATTATACTTAAGCTGACTTGTGAATAATCCAACAATGTCTACACAAAACTTGTTTTTGAACAATTTCAGCAAGAGGATTTCAACGCTCTACCCCTGCCTCTCCATGTATATGTGATTAATGTGGGTTTGTACTGCAGGGTAATTATTTTGAGAGTTAACCAATTACACTTGAAATTACTTTTTTATATACCGATTGCACTCGAAATATTTTAGGGTCAATAGACCAATTGCGCTCCATACATTTTAGGGTCGATGGATCAATTGCGCTCTATGTATACATTTTAGGGTTGGATTAGGGACCATTTGCGCTCAAAAAATTTTAAAATACTAAATGAAAACTTATTAGTTAGCTATAATTATATGATAAATGATTACACGTATCGATTTTTACTAGCATAAATACATTATGTAATATAAATAAATATATAGACAATTATTCAAAATTAAAGTTATGTCAGTTACATAATAATTCACGTTTAAACTTTTTTAATATAAATAAATAAATGTAGTGAATTATTCAAAATTAACGGATATCATTAATGTGTTATCCTGTATCGTACAATGGGTATATATTATGCGATGATACAATCAGATTGATAAATATACAGTGATAATAAAAACTTATTTTCGTCTATCATTCAAATTCATACTTGTACGAATAAATGTGAGTAATAATGATAATGTTTCATATAATTCCCGATACTGTTATAAAATATGTTATAATCAGTCACTTAAACCAGTAATCAATTGATCAATAAATAAGTTTTTAATTTTTAAGCATTTTTTTGTGTAGATTATTTACGTAGATTGTTAATGGAATTAGATTGAACAACAATATTTTCATATCTGAAATAGGAAAATTTAAATACAAGCGCAATATCGGTACACTGACCCTAAACAAAAACTTTGTTTTGGGCGCAATCGACCCATCATGCCCATTCTTTTATCGAATAACATTCTTTGTTTTAAAATCTATAAACGTTTTTGGAAAATATTTATTTTTTTTTTTATTTTTCAATATTTATTATCATTATAATTTTTTAAGTTTTTGCTTTTTGAATGACGGTACACATTTTTAATTTTATATTCTGTTTCGATTTTTATGTATTAAAATAGTTAAAAAAATATTCTACTTCAGAATAAGAATTAAAAAATGTAGGTATTATGTTATAAGAACTAAAAAAAATGTTTTTTTTATATCGACCGGAAATTATGTAAAAAATTATTTCTTAAAACATAAATAGATTTTGAAATATTGAGTGTTATTCGATAAAAAAATTGCCCTGTACGCTTAATTATGTCAACAGAATCGTGCCAGCAGTCAGTACAAATCTATATTAATATCAAAAGACCATCGGCTATTATATAACAATAATAAATAATAACACGGTGAGTGATGGTGGATTTTGTACATATTAATATATTATACGGTTTATTGTCATATCGGCAGTCGATCGTATCCAGTAGTGTTCTACACACATTATAAAGTACATTAGTACATATCTATTTATATACTTAAATATGTGGGGGTCCTTGGAGGTATCCGGTAGTTATAGTGCATAAACATTTCATGCACATAATAATATGTGCGCACTATACTCGTTAAGTCTCTCTGTCGCGTTTACGACTCGTGTAAAAAATATGTCCATTGACCGCATACGAAAAAAAAAACCAATAATCATAATATACAAAATGACAAAACATGACAGAAAAACAAGAGTTTCTTCCCCGCGATCGATAGGTACCTATATTTGTCGGAGTTTGGGTCTTTACATTTTCCGAATAAAATAATAATAAAAAAAAATAAAAAAACAATGAATAGCGTTTCCGACGGTACGTTTTTGTTCTGTAAAATGATAATGGCTATTAGTCGCGCGGCCGTTTTCGTTGTGTGTGGCACGGTAACTGATAGTTAATATCGTGAACCATACGAGAGAGTAAAGTATATTAATAATATAATAAAAATATCATACGGCGTATATTATATAATACGCGCGAGTCGGTGGCGCGTTGACAATATATTATGACGACTGTTGCAGCTGCTCATTTATGGCTGGACCACCGCCTGGTTAAAAGTTATAAGTGCTTAAGTGTTTCAACATGACCGGTAAGACAAATGTGTGTGAAATGGGTGAAAATTGAAAAACCACACTTTCTTTTTGGCACAATCGTTTGTAAGCTCTTTTTAAGAGACTAATGGCTTACAAACAATATGTTAGCGTTTTAAAAAAATCTTAGTTGGTCAGTTTTTATTTTTGTTAACACAAAAAACATAATCTACGAGGACGTTTTAAATGTCAAAATATACACATTTCTATTGTAACGTAAGGTGATTTTTAAGTTTCATTGGGGGGGGGGGGGGGATAATACATAACATGTGTTCCTGGAAAAGCAAGGCGATATAACCTGTATATATTATTATGGTACTTGCTCGTATACGTACATATTATTATGTCGACTCAAAAACATATCGGTGATACACATATTATCATAATGATCCCACGTCACGACGTACCTATATAGTCGATGATTGTCGAGACGCCCGAATGTATAATATTATTAGGAACTTGTTTTTTCGTTTTTTTTTTTTTTTTTACTTTATGCCTACTACTTTACGACCGTTGGTTTTCTAACGGTTTTTTAACGTCACCGGTATTTTTTTATTCAACTCATTATATAACTGAACCTGTACATAAGTAATCATTAATATTTCGGTTTCGATATAGGCGATATAGCGACTTATAGGTAACGATTGGATACAATCACACAATATTTCAAAAATTTTTTCGATTTATAACCTTTCTTGTTCAATGACGACTGATCTCGTTAGTTTTCACCATGAAATGACACATAACTTTACTGTTTAATATTAATATACTCTCAACATTTAATTACAAAATGTATTAAGGTCATGTAATCATGTACTACAACATTCTTCCTTAAACATTATTCAAAGATCGTAGACGAATGATCTTTTTGATTATTTTTGGAGTCCAAAGGTTGAATTGAGAAAGACGAAAACTATAAATACTTGTTGTAACTAATAACTTCATAGTTCATAGTAACTATAAATTACTTGGGACTATAAAAATCTTCGAAAAATTGTAAAACAACGAGTCGAATTATTTTTCTGGAGCAAAGTCGTTTAGGTAAGAGGTAAACAAACGCTAAGTACACACACACACACACACACACACATGTATTTATACATGTGTTTCGGTATTACCGCAATCAGATTATTAGCATAAGAATGGCTAATGACTTCATGAACAATACAAATATTAGATAATTACTATCTAATTTAAATTTGTTTATTTTACTTGTTGCCTGTAGGTACATAATAATATAATTATACATACATTCAGTTATTATGATTTGCTTAGAAAATATTATAAAAAGATTTTTTAAGTATACTCTTGTGCGAATATATCAAACCAATGAGTGATACATAATATAATATACTACCAAAACGCTTTATGGTAGTGGTATTATTTGTAGTTACAGGCGTTACAACTAGAACGAATCAACGGCAAATTATAAATAATAAATGAACTATAAAGGTTCTAATAAGCACAATGGTATAATATCGAAATATTATATGCGTATAAGTAAAATATTAATGTTCTTTTAATTATAGCTGTAGACGTCAGAGATTATTGAGTCATAAATAAAACGAAACGGTTTTAGTCTACCTTGAAATTATATATTTTATAAATATGTGATTATTACGGTTAAAGACTAAATAAGTATATCTATAGTATTATAGAGACACATTTTAAACGTTTTTGTATATATTATGTTGTACCTAATAAGCTTAAGTGTTTGTAAATATTCCGTGATGTTTTTGAAAGAAAAATTACACACTTACGAAAAATTATTGTAATGAAATGTTTTGGAATGCATAGAACGTAATTTTTTAAACGTGAAATGTACAAAAGAATCATTAACCTATTTGTTTTATTTTACGTGCTATTATACAGATGCACGTAAGCTACAATGCCACAATGGGATATGTAACTGTTTGGGATGATACTGCACAATCACTTTACATTTAAATTGTTTTAATAAAAGAAAATGATAATAATAATATGATAATATATGTTCTATACGCGTGAAATGTATTATTGTATAGTTTTATAGTTTTGTCAAATAATAAAAAATAAAATACATCGACGGAACCTAAACAACTCAAAACATGTTGAGGAAATTTACTTAGACGAAACTCCGGTACGCGAACATGACTAATGTATTTAAAATAGACAATAAGTAAAAATATTATAAGGACCTAAAAATTAAAACGGAAATATTAATGTACTGAGTTTTTTCTTTGGTAAAAATATTAGATTTAAATCGATCTCGCATTCGTAGAAATTAGCCATTATATTTTTTGATAAATCAATTAAACAACTCAACACTGCAGTCATGTATAGCGTGTCATCATACAGCACATGATTTATTTATTTATTTTAATTAACACCTGGTAGGCTTAAGTACAGATAAAACAAGTGGGTTAACAAAAGTATGTTAACATATTATGAGTGTTTTAAGAGACATATTATAACAATAACATAATACAAATTAATAACTATAATCAATTATTAAACTAATGATGATTCTTTAGATCTGGTGGGCTATTTAATAAGAAATAAAAATTAGAAAAATTAACTTTAATAAAGAGTCGATCAATGAAGTTTATTGTCTATAATTTGTTCAGGTGAGTTTTTATATGAAATGTTGGACACGAATACATGATGATCGGAAGGAGTAGTACTGAAAAAAAATACGTATACCTTAAACGTATTCCTAAATATACTTGAGTACATGTTTAAGTAGTGAAGAGCAAGATATAATAATTATATCATTTAATAATTTGTAAAAAAAGGTTTTAAAAGCTATTTTGCGATCCGTTGAAAGGGAATTACATTTCAAATTATTCAGGAGATTGTTTAAATTAAAATTATCAAAATAATTTTATCGGATCGGTGATTAAAAATAGTAGGGTAAAATATCAATATTATACGTAATATACATAAAAAAAAAAACTATCTCAGTGTAATTTCACAAAAGTAAATTTACGTCAAATAAATTGATTTTAAAGTTAACATAAAATTATTTTTATTGTAAATAAAATGTTTCAAACGAAATATGTTTTCCTATGTAATTTATTTTCATTGTTCATGTTTTAGAAATATACTTAGAGTGTGTATATGTTTTAACAAGTACATATGTATATTCATATGCAGATCAGATTCAAAAATTAATTAATACTATTTAGTATTCAATGCATTCCTATTTGTATTCAACCCTAATATTCGATTATAAGCTGATTAACAGACAGTATTGGGATGGCCTCTGCAGTGCATCTGCAAATTAGTTCACTTGAGATGAGCTGTACACAATATACATATTATTTACGTGAAACAAACTTTGTATGAAAGGAAATACTCAAAATTCGTTGAAATGAATTTACTCCAATAGAACGAACATAATATATAGTATTTTGCAGATCATGCCTTGTATATTATTATACATGTTAAATATCAATCAATAATTAGTTGAAATTATACACTAATTGATGCTCCAAAAAGTGCTATCATCAAGCTATATTTTAATGAACCGTTCTGTTCAGTAATTAAATTCATATTTTATAAGCTTCGTTTTAAATCTTATTAAATTTACAAAGAACTTTGTTACGCATAAACGTATACTTATTGAGTATAGTTAATAATAATAATATTATACTCGTCGACAATATAATAATTGACACGTAAATCGCATAAGACAGAAAGTATTTTGGCGTATTTTAGCTACCATATGTATGATTAAATAAAATTTATAATCCAATAAATACAGTTTAGAATATTATGAAATATGTAACTATTTAGGTTATTCTATGCATGAATGTATATAAAATATACTATAATATATTTTAATTTTTATAGAAAAACTGCGTTTTTAAAGAATTTCTCCGGTGAATCAAACAAAAAAGTATAAATATATGTAATATATAATCATATAACTATTTCATAATGTAATAAACGACACATATAATATATCTGTCTAATCTAACAAAAATAATAAGTAAATAAATAATAAGTAGTCGATAAGTTTATCGATACATATATACGCCTGAATGTGTTGAGATAAATCGAAAAGACAACCCGTAAATTATTATAATATGAGTTTTTCAGTGATTGGAATTGTAAACTATTGCGTACATATATAACCTATGACAATTGAGCGATTATACTGTGGAGAGCTTATACAAATGGTATACATGCGGTATTGTGAAGTATATCAATAATTAATAACTATAAACATTGAAAAATTCGTTGTGCAACATCAATAACACAACGCTACACTCGACTGCACGTATAAATATAATATGACGCTATATTATCCTTCCGCTTCCTGTAGCAATACGGCAGTCTGTTTAGACATCAAATGGTTTCTGTTTATTATTTAGATTTAATATTATATAATAGTGTCGCATTTAAAATCGAAATAACTGTAGCTTATGAAGTTTACCTTGTCACCATAATGTTTGAATTTCGAACTGTTTTTTACCGCGTTAATCTTATCAATATCAAGGAAAACATACCTATATCCTTCGAGTAGTATTATTGAATCATATTTATTACATTGCATTACCGCAATAAGGTGCATAATGAAATTATTAAATATCAAATACTAAAACGAAATATTTTATGTAGTTTATAATATTTTAATTTCAAACATTTTACTATTCAATACACATGCAGCTAATCAATCTATTCGTATAGTCGTATCCACGACCTAATTAATAAAACTGAAAATTTTTAAATGATTATTTGTTATATAAAATATTTTATTTGAAGCGAAATAATAAAAAAGTGCATTTATTGCGACGTAATAAAAAAAAAAAAATTGTTGTATTTATTTATAATATATTATAAATTGTATTACCCATTTTATTTTAGGTTTTATCATGAAATATCAACGAGAAACCAACAGCCATTGCCCGATTACGTAATCTATGCAAAAAATATATAATCGTTATCAATTTGTCGCATCAAATGGGAATATCTATACTAGGCCATGGGGCTGTAGGGGACGGGATAATAAACTGTGGCATTGTCGGTACCTATTCATGAGCTGGTCTTAATATTTTTACTAAAATATGAATATAATGAAAATCGCATAACACACTGAGACGGTTTGCATCATACGAAAAATTTAAATGTTTAAATGTGCAAATATATATATATATATATTATTTACAATAAGCATTTCGTATATAAACGTGTTGTAATATTTTATATTTAGCTTATATAGGGGAAGGACACTAGGCGTCAAACTAATTCCAAAAGACTATAACACTTTGAATTTTTCTAGATGATTGATTGTCAGTATAGGTAATTGCATTGTCAATTTATTGGTACTAGTTTCACTACGTGGACCACGATACTCTACCGATGTGAATAAGTCATTTATAAACAGATAAGATTTGTCATAGTCAATAACTTAATGCTGCACTTTATCACTCGTTAATATAAATATTGATTGTAACACTTACAATTTAGAATTTAACGGTTTCAATTATTTATCCAAAATAACAGTCCATATTAGTTATAATTTTGAGGGTTATTAAATTAATTTACAAAAGTAGTAACAATGCGATTACCCAATTAATAATAATTTATAAGTAAACATAAAACATAAATCATATAGGGATATGCTTTACAAAATGTTGAACGTGAAATCGTGATCGAAAAGAGTACAAATTGCTATTGAGTCAACGCAATGACGTGTGCTAAAATAGTTTAATTGTTTTTGCGCAAAAATGTAATCGTCCGTCTAACTGCAGGTATGCCGTTTTCGGTTTTTATCCGGTCCACGAGTTAAAAATTAAAAATTGAGAACTTCCAAATGTTCATAAGAAAATGAGAAAACAGGTGGTACAAGGACAATCCGGTGTGTGCGACTTTTAGATCTGAAATCTGTCCATTTCATTAGTTTGAGTGACCTAGCTGCAAGCCTTGGTGTACGATAAATTCATTAAATCGGTACTATATAAACTTGTTACAGCGTGGGTTCAAATCATGTTCTATAATAGCTGACCGGGGTGGCGGGCGCCATCACGATGCGCGCCATTTACATTTACTCGCGCGCAGAGTATACGTGAACGAAACAATGACGATGACACGATAATAATACCTATATTAAAAAAAAAAAAAAAAAAAATTTTGAATCTGCGACGACATAATAATATCATTATATTATTATATTGAACTCGACGCAATATTATATCGGCGTGCACATTAATTTCGTCCGGCGCAACGGCCTGCGCGTAACCCCCTCGCCACTGCCGCCCGCCGAGAACCGCCACAACCGGCGATTGCCAAGGTTCGTTCTCAGTGTGCGTATAACATTAAATACGTTACACACACACATGTATAATATATATATATATATATATGCGTGTGTGTGTGTATTTTGTAATGTGCGTGCGTGAGTATATATATATATATATACTATATGTATAATACAACACATCCCGAACCGATTATATATACCGCGTGCGTGCGGCGGCTGTGGTGTATATATACAGAAGGAGAGAGAGTGAGAAAGAGAGAGAGATAGCCGAGAGAGGTCTATGACCGGACAACGTCCTTTCACTATTCTCCCGCGCCGCCGCTACGAGAGGATATATACATGTATAAAATAATACACGTACATTATATATATATTATATATATCATATTATTATTGTATGATTTTTTCTTTCTTTCTTTCTTTCTTTCCTTCCTCTTCGCGCGGGATTATATAGATAATATTATGTATGTATATATGTTATCTATATCTATCCCATTCTCTCTCTCTCTCTCTCTCTCTCCGTATATATATATTTATTTATCATATAGATGATTCTTTCTTTCGCCACTGAATCGTAGTCGTGTGTATATGTGTATATAAGAGCGTGTATATACACTATATTCCAAGCGCGGGTTCGTGATGCGGCACAGTTGTGGCGCGTGAGACCGCCGCCGCGAGACCGATGACCAGAAAACACACATCGTCGACGGCTGCGGAAGAATGGGGGAGGGCATAACGCGCCGACGTCGAACAGAGCGTACGCCTATAATATAACGTTTCGTGTACAATGCGTGTTATTGTATAGGTAAGAAAATGGAGAGGAGGAGGAAGAGGTGGAGGAAGAGGAGATAGAATAATAAAAAAAATAAAAATAGGAAACCGTGTACGGGTGAAAAGAGCGAGCCTGCGTGCACGAACAGAGAACGCGGCATAGCGTACGCAATCATCGTGGACGGAGAGTGGCATCGAAAATGTGTATATTATTTATATTATTATTATTATTATCATCATCATTATTATACACATGCGTTTGCGTGTGCGCCGTCGCGCGTAACGTAAGAGTTGAACTGTGCGACGGGACGGTA
Organism: Melanaphis sacchari; assembly: GCF_002803265.2. NCBI lineage: Eukaryota > Metazoa > Arthropoda > Insecta > Hemiptera > Aphididae > Melanaphis > Melanaphis sacchari. Next base: position 2,264,473 of record NW_020270975.1, on the reverse strand, counting down.
GAGCATAATAATAATTCGCGGGTCGCACTACACCTTCGCACACCGTCCGCCTAGTGAGGGGGGGGCACGACGTCGGGACGAGGAGAACCCGGTCGAGTGCTCGACACTAAGGCGGCGTTACGTCAATCACTCGCATTACGCCCTCCCCCGCTGCACAAACGGGTAAACCGGCGGTAAAGGGTATGTGATGCGCCCAACGCATCCACACCGCTCCGGGTGCAGCCCCCGGAAAATTGCAAACGCGTTTAGCCTTTTCGGTCTTCTGCGTCCGTTTGACGCCTACGAAACGTGACTTCCACCGACGGCGTATAAAAGTATGCACCACACGTGCGATAACACCACTTCATAACATCTGGTGCGCGCAATAATCGTTATTTCGTCGATCGAATAACGCAATCGGCTACGACGTTTTGGCGGTACAATTCTCTAAACGGGTGTAGGTACAGGGCAGATTATGCTGTGTACACGACAGTAAATGAAAACCGACCTGACTTTTCACCGCACGTCGCTGCGATATACGAGAATAGTGCGCGCAGGTCTCGCATCTGCAGCACTGCACAGTCGACGACATAATAATTTTGTATGAATAGTTTGTATTGTACGTGTACGTCGTGGTGTGTAGTAGTATAGTACGTATACTTCCCGCAGAAATAATTGATGACGACATTCCACAGGTTGCAGCGTTCAACTATAATATTTTAAGATATTTCATTTGCCGACGCTGTCATAATAGTCTTTTGTACACTAGAAGCTATCGGATTTATTAGAGGATTTTTGTTTATCGTTATTTTCAATCGAATTATCAATCTCCGGGTTCAGCGTGATCCGTAGAACGTTAACTGTATAATAAAATATACTATACAGCAGTAGAATATTTAAACATTTAAAACAACACAAAGAGTTTTAAAGCCCGTATAAAGGTTTATACGTCGCCAGCAGTGTTGAATAATTTCAAGGAACTGCCTTATAAATTCTGACACTCCTTTATTCAAAAATCACTTATACCCGTAAAAGGGGCGACACAATTATTTATTACTGTACGGAAAATGATTAAGAAATTAAACGTATACCTACATGGCTACACGTATTAACTGTTAAAGTACACAAGAGTACAAGACTATATTATATTTGTTTTGGTGGTTTGATTTCATAATATTTGTTCATATCATATAAAAATTACGTTTTGTATGATACGTGTATTGCATAATGTAGTTCAAAAATATAATCAAACATGAGAAAAAAAATAATTGTCATTTGAAAATATCAATTTTTTAATCAACCAATTTGTGTTGGAAACTTATTATATTGTACGCTTTTTAGCTAACTATTTTACAAGTGTTCCAACGTGTGTTTTATACAAATAATGACAAATTAAATAAGTGTGTGCAAACAATTTAAATATATGTGGTATACAATGAAACTTGGCGTTATATACCAATGATATTGGTATACCTGCACATTTTGAGAAATAACTATTTTTTATCTACTATTTTGATTGAAAATTTTTATCATAAAGCTTTTAAATAATGATACTTTTAAGTTTATGATGTTTATAATGAATAGTATATTAAGGTGAAATTATTAAATTATAGCAAAATATCTAGCCTAATATTTAAAAAAAATCTATGTTAGCAAAAATATAATAAATTCTTAATTATTTTAAATATCTACTTTTGTACATAACTAATTCCGATTCTCAGTACAGTACCTATATGCAGTTCAAATTCCACTGTAGATAGTATAGTATAAATTATAGTAAATGATACAAATATTTTGCACAAAGGTACGGCCAAAATCATCAGGTGATTACTTTGAATGTTATCGAAAATATTATTTTAGAAGTTTGAATAAATAAAACACGTGGTAACAAAGTACTACGTAGTCGAAGTAATGAATTAAACATTAGACCTGTATCATTTATTATAATTATTAAAAATAAAGTGACCGGAAACGCTTTTAGTTTAATCGAAAAACGATTATAATATAATAGACTGGAATAATTATTAGACAGATATTCCAAACAGTTTATATTTGAGTGTATAAAGTGTAAACTATTATTTACTAATAACTAAAAAAAAATGTATATATAACTAAGAAGAAGAGTTATAATCTATATCTATCATATAAATATATATTAATTAAACTATATTATGTATACACGTGGACTTATATACCTGGTAATAATATGTAGACCGCATGACGTGTTGTTTATCTTTATTAATACACTTCTTTCATTTAATTTTCAAGTCTGAGTATAGAGTTTTGGACACTGATTTGTAAATATTTTCAGGTATTATCGATGTTCGATATATATATATATATATGATATACTGTAAACAATGTAAACAATGTTTTAAACTAGCACGTAAATGTTTTATGATGAAATTGTTGTATGAAACATTCGTAAAAATAATTATATTATGCTTCTTAGTAATTAGTAAATACACGCCTTTTATGTATCGTAATTAGGGGTGAATGGAAGAACACCGGTCAGTAAATAATGGTAAACAGACACTTTGTATACGTACCATCTATTGTTTAAGTTGGATACTGCGGACACTTTGTACGGTGAAAATAAATTGGTAAAAATTAAAAGTTGATTTTGTACGGTGATAATAAATTGGTAAAAATTCGATCGCGGACACTTTATTCGGCATAAATAAACTTAGAAATATATTTTACAAGACAAGATAAAATTAAACTACTCAAGACTTTAGATCGCGAATCGTGATCGCAAACTGTATGAAACAAGAGTTTAGTAACACACTTGAACATAACCTATACATTCTAAAATGCACTATGAATTAAAACCAAACTACTAAACTAAATCCAAAATTCTTTAAATATGAGTATGAACTATGAATATACCATTTTAAGAATAAATAAATCAAATATTTGTTGGAGTGTTCAAAAGTGACTTGTATGGATAAAGTTACTACAAACCTTTATGGACCGGCGAGTTATAAGTCATAAATCATATTATTTTCATAATATATCATCATAGTACAACATTAAAATACTTTTTTAAGTACTTTTATATGTTTATGTCATAGTATGAATTATTTACAAAATGGACTGATCATTACCACGATCTGAGTGATTACAATACAATATTGAAGCTGGAAGACCTTATACTAACTAAAATGAAAAGCCCAACTATTAATAGTAGAAAATCTGTTAACTACCTGTGTTTTATAATAAAAGATTATGTGATAACATGTATAAATATTTTCAATATATATTTTGTTCTACAGTGATATTAAATTAGTCTATGACAACTCACAACAGTGATGATCATATTATTGATAGCGATAACGAGGAAAAGATGAATAGTGGTACAGGTGCACACAATGTGACTTATTTAGAATGTAATGGAGCTGATACGATAGTTAACTATATTTGTGACATTTGCATGAGAATAATAAAGAAAAATAAATAATAAAGGAATAGGCAATTTCTGATTTAATATTATTATTATTTATAAATTTAATAGGTATTTATTATTTTTTAGTTCCAAGAAAAAATGTTACGTTTAAAGGTAAAGGGTCCTGTATTATGAAATTTAAAAGACAGTAAATTTATTTTGTCATGTGTTGTAATTACTTTATTTTAAAGAATATTAATTGATACTATTTGTCATTTGATAGGTACTATTAAGACTGTATAATAAATTTAATAGGTATACATTATTATTTTTTTTTTTTTTTTTAATGTTATAAAGATATGATGTATTATTTAATGTTTGTCTTCATTGGTAACTTATTTTTCCATTAAAGTTTTTGTAATAAGATTTAAAAAAATGATTACGGCATTAGAAAACTACAGTCATGGTTATTATGTACAGGAATCGGATGAGAAGAGTTTACGAGTAGACTGACACGTGTACGAGAATAAACACGTGAGACACTCTGTACCTTTGTCTGTGTTCGGTAGTCAGTCTGTAAATTATATTATGTTGTCGATCTAATGTTAATAAATCAATTCGAATTTGAAATGCCTTTGGTCATTGACAATCAATTATCCATTCATCCGAAATGGCCGAAATCATAATACTACATTTATACGATACCTAAATTCGCATTAATAAAAGTATATAGGTGCTGTCTGTCCGGAATGATGTATCGCACACAATAAAACAATAATAATTTATCATAACAAAAAAAAAAAAAAATAGATTTTTTGCAATATTATGACGTACCCATACATAATATGTATTGCTCCTGTTAATCAATCGACTAACAGATAAAAAACGTATTACCGTAATTTTTTTTTTTTAAGCCAACCTGTATTAACTATAATTGATATTAAGTGAATATTTCATGTTGTTTGCGGTCTGAACAACCCACGCAACATGTACACGGTGCGATTGTTGCTGCCCCTGCTGCTATTGTTGCTATTAATGTGGACGACGAAAATCAAAACTAAATACACGGTTCCGGTGTATAATTTCTTACGGTAGATCGTGCGCGAAAAGCTTCAGGTACGCGTACATCGTACGTTATATTGTTTAAATTATTCAAAATGGAGCTTAATATTTTTAACTCGAGATAAGCGAAAAGGGGACGAGAAGAAAAAAAAAACGATTGTGACAACGAATGACAGATGTACGTCTGTCACGAATTTCCATACTTATGCAAATTAAGACGACTGAAACTCTGATAAAAGTATGCATATTATAGTACGCGTTTTACGTGAGGCATGTTGATAATACATCATAATGATATATTTTAATACTAAGTTTTATGTACACGTATATATAGCCACTGTGCATCCGGTCTCTGGTCACTGAAAGTCTGAACAAATGTTTTATGTTCAATCTTATCTAACACAATAATATAATATTTTCTACGGCAATGTTTAAAATTGCGCGGACGTTATGTTATATCTATTATTTTGACGTTAAACGCAAAAAAAAAAATGCTAGATGTCATGTATTATATTATGTTATTAAATATGGACGTATGCAGACGCATCTGACTGTCTTTTTAAATATTATTTGATTATTATTTTTTAATTTTGTATCATCATTTGGTTTGTATCAAAGAGCATCGTTTTGTGTGATATTAAAATATCATTAATTTATCATATTATATTAAAATGCTTTGGCAGTTTGATTTAAGAGTTAAGTGCAATATTAATTATACACGCATATATAATAATTAATAATATAGCATCATAAAATAACATTACTGATGGAAAACGCATTATTGATATTATAATACATAATGTGATATGTTTAGAAATTTATGTAATTGTGAAAGAAGTATAAAACTATTATAGAATAATATTACGAACTGTTAAATGTCTTCAACTAAATAAATACATATATTATAATAGTATAGATTAGATAATATAACCAAAATACGCGAGTCCATATATTTTTTTCTTCCTTTAAAACCATACATAATTGAGAAATCGTATTTATATTTCAGTGATTTTCTATTCAATTATAATGTAACTACCTATGTGTTTTTATTTTACACGTGAATTTCGTTCCTTTGTTCCCGTGTAAAAATCTACTCCGTGTACCTACCTACCTACCTACCTATATGTGGAAACCGTGTACTGGCCGTGTACAGTTATTTTTCAACTTGTTCGACAGACCATGAAGGCATTGTTGGAAAAATAAACCACTGTAGGACCATCGGAACTAGAATGATTTCAGTCATGAGAGAATATTTTAGTAAGTATATATATATATATATATAATATCATGTTTTCTCATTTATATTTCACGACCATAATACAAGAACTGAAACTAAAATATCTTAAGTACTAAGTATATATCCCGATAGTTTCATCTATTTATATACATTATACATAGTATACCAACCATAATAGGCTATAGCTATAACCTTGTAAGTCATAATAATCGTATAAAAATATTTTGAAGATTTTTTTTTTTTTAATTAACGAAACATTGAAGTATTCCACGGTAAAAGTTGAAGAAAAAATTATCTGTTTTGTAATTATTACGTTCGAGTAATCTTCTTCGTGACTTTGGGGTTCCCAAAGCTAAATGTAATTTTATAGATAATTACTTTGAAAGCCGTTCCAAACGTTTATTATTGTTACACAGACGTACTGTTGTTATTAAATTCCTGCATAAAGTCTAATATTTTAGATATCAAAGTGATCAAACTTATTGCAAAATATCTATACACGGAAAAAAAGGAGTCTAAATTAGTGATATGAGTATATGATCAATAAATCAGGGTATTAAACTCAATTCTAGTAAAAGGAATATACCGACCAATAACGGTACGTTGAATATAATTTTATTATTCGTATTTTAATTTTCGTCTTTCTTATTCGGTTTATAGTTTTAAGAATCATCCTATTAGCATACCTAAATAATATATATATACAAACGTATGTATATTATTATATTCAAATATGGTTTTTGCATTTTTAAATGTATACAATTTTGTACAGCTATATATAACAGATTTAGCATACCTCCAATAATTATGATGTCAATATATAAATGTGTATAACGGTTTTAATGTCATAGAAAAGTACAGCTCCGGTTTTTTAATAGCAGTTGATTAAAAACTAAGGAAATTCTGTGTGCACGGTTATTCAGTTATTCTAATATTTTACATACATTAACCTATATTTATGCATGTGTGACAGTGACGATATAAAAGTTTCAAAATAAACTGTTTTGCGTCGATAGCAGATAAGGAAACAATTGAATTCCTTCGCAATAATATAAGATTGGGGAAGTATAAGTTTACTTTATTCTATATACATGTGCACTGATATTATTTATTTATCTCTACTGTTCGGCACCGCAGTTTCAGTACTATTATGTAATACAATTGTGTAGGTACCTATCTATATTTTCTTTTATTGCTCACAGGTTTTTTGTAAAAAAAAAAATGATGATGTGAAACGGAAAATAAAAATGAACTTAAAAACGATATATACTTCGTCTCTATCATATATCATTTTATCATAACAGATCCTATAAATCAATTCGAGACAATTGTACAATTAAGACTTATAAAAAATAAACAAAACGATATTGAGTTATTCACCACATTCACTGGCTCACTCATATCTTTTCTCAAATAATAAATATTTATTGAAATTCTGATTCTTAAAATTTTTTATTATTCTTAAAACGTAATTTTTTAAATATTTATATTTTTTATATCATTTAGTGAGTCTCATACGGTGATAAAAACTTCTTTTTTTTCAAATGAGGATCACTCTCTTTTTTTAGTTAATTGTTAAGTAGATAAAATAAAACAGGACTGATTTGGTTCTTATTTAAAAAAATAGAAATGTGTATCTTGATACTTTTTAAATAATATTAAAAATCTAAATATTTGAAAATGTATTCCTTAAATATGTTAAAAAATTTCAAAAATTAGAATTTAATAGAATTAAAGGAAAAGTGCTGATGGAGTTGATGAATCACTCTGTACTGATTTGTTCTTCTCTTACTATGTGCGAGTGAGTTGATTTTTAGTCTTTTATTAAATAAAAAGTATACAAATATTATACAGGTAGTATAGGTACTAGTCATTTTTTTTTTTTTACTATAAATATATTTGCCATTCACACGTCACATTAGCGCCTATCAAATTCGTGACGTTTTCACAATTAGACTGTAAAATTTAAATTTTTTTGCTCATACAAACCTGTCCCAACTGTTACGAGAAACCTGTTTTTTGCGTATTTTTTTCACCCCGAACGCGTTTACTATTATCCACACTGCACCGTTGCAAGCGCTTCGGGTAAAATAATATAATATTATTTTACATGTTATGTTTATTCATGACGTCGTGACGTGTAAACGCAATAATATATATAATAACTTACACGTTAAAATGTATAGTAATATGCGTAACGAGACATGCAAGCGTTGCAATTGAGTGACCAATACACATCTCTATCTATAATATTTTAATAACGTGCGAAACGAACAACGATGAAACGTGTTCGAGGATATTTATAAAACAATTTAATATACCGGTTTTAATAATGAAGATTCGGTGTTGGTAAATTGTAAAATATTATTTTAGCACATCGATTGATTAATATACTTAGTTATAAAAAATTTTATTCACATATACACCAAAATATTATAAATAAATAGTACAAAGTATACATATATATAATGGTTTTAAATTGTTTGCGTTCTTACGATTCCAAAGAATATAAGTGTTTTTTTTATTATTGTTTGTTATGTTAATTTTAAGAGGAATTAATTTTTATTTTTTTATATAATTACAACCATATTATAATATTAATTTCTTAAATTCAACGTTACGTTATTTTTCAGATATTTATTTTTTTAAATAATAATATCATTATGTTATAAGTTTTTCTGGTTTTAAGGTTTTGTATAATTTATCTAGGATATAGTTTCGTATTTTTGACTAGATTTTATGCAATGTTTTCCTAGCACTAATAAATAATATTATTATTACATTACCAATATACTTTATTATATTTTCGCGATAGTACCTATAGAAGTTAAGTTATAATAACATGACGTTATACTATGTATAACACGGCATATACGTCGAGAGTGCAATTTAGCTGTAAGTACGTTCTTCGCGTTTCTATGCGAGTACACTGCACTATTATAAAATATATACATATATACCTGTGTATGTGTCAAATTACATAGATACCTTTATGATTTACCGCGTTATCCCCCCTCCCCGGTTAACCGTCCCATCAGATCCGAAAAGAGTAATCGAAAAATAAAAAAATTCGACAACCTCCCATCAAGCCCCCTCCCTCCACCCCAACGCCGCACAACCACTATCCACACGCCGCAAAGCCGAATTATTTCGCCTCTTTCCACCGAGACGGCTACTGTGCGACGGCCTGTATTATTATAGTTGCATCGCGTTCCGACAGCAACGCACGCGGAGCTCGTTTTATCGCGCCGGGGTCGTCGACCTCCAAATAATTCCTGAAGGCAACGCACGCGGCACGGTGTAAGCCACCGCCACGCCGCCGCCATCGACGAATGCGTTTTCGAAAGTGTGTGCGCGCCGCCCGTGGAAATCTCTTCACGCGCGTCCGCCGGACGCTGCAGCACGACCGCCGAAATACAATATAATAATGATGATAATGATGACGATAATGGTGATGACGATGACGGTTATGGCGATGATGATGACGATGACGACGATGACGATGATGATGATGATGTTAATATTCGTACGGTTATTATCACAATGCACGCGTATAGTCTCTGCATGCAGCTGCAACGATGCATAATAATATTACACGAGGAAAAACTCGATGGTAAATAGATACCTACTACATAGGCAGTGTCTATAGGTAGGTATTGTGTTGTAATACAATGCCGGACGATAATTTTTAAATATTCGGAGCGAGAAACAGAGTTATAGACCCACTGCCCAAAATATGGATTTTTATGTCCTATGAATAAATATAGTTTTTTTACGACTGAAAAACAACATTGTTATATTTTATTGCGCGTTTTTAACATTTATCACGCCACACCCGCCCATTTAAGACTTGTGGCAAGTAATTGCCTCGAAAAAACCTTCATCGGCACGCCACTGGTACCTATATACTGCAGTAACGCAGTAATGTAGTGTATTATTATAACATTATAATGTGTCATTGTATCGCATAATTGGTCGTATTATATTATGGTGAGTTCGATAAGTCCGTTGCAAGAATGCGCTGCAAGAACACGGGAAAACGTCGGTAATGATTTGCGCCATTGTTTTGCCTACGTCGTTTTTCCGGATCAAAAGCGCTTTGTTCGGACGAAAAATAATACCATTGAATATTTTTTACTCTTCAGTAGTCCTGGATTTTCCGTCGCAAACACAAAGATATACAATAATAAATTTATAAATGACCCAAATTACAATGCATTATTGTTATTTGGCCGTATACATACTTAATGCTCGATACGAATATCCACTTAATACATTATATCGTTGTAATTTTTTTATACGATCAAGTATAAAAACGCGATAATATTATATATACGTAATCACGAGTCGGCCGTCGAAGCATGTATGATGGATGTGCTTTGGTATAGATAATATTGTATACGATTTATACCTACTGGCTACTTCCGGTTATTTTCACCCCTGTACACTAGCACCTACAGGCTACAACACAACACGTTTATTACCTAATAATAAAATAATAATCTCAAAACGACTGCGGTCGACCGATCCAAAAATCATGATTATTACATAGATTTTCGCGTGAAAACACGATGTTGTTAATTTGTCGAAATATTGTCGACGTAGGCGTAAAACGTTAACATTATAACAAAATACAAAAACGCGCGCGCTCTTGACGATCATTTATTATAACATGATGAAATATGAGTGGTCGTCCACTATAGAACATTAAAACATAAATAATTCAATATGTCGAATCGAGGTATTTATGCACTGAAATATTAATATTGTTAAAAAGTTCCCCCGTATAGTGTTATAAAAACATACCTACCGTTTTCGTCGATCGTATTCGTTAAAAATTGTTTGAATGTACCGCACAATGCGATTCGATAATAATATTATACACTATCACTGTGCCTGTGCGAATTGAAACTAAACAGAAATCCGGACAATGTGATAATAATATTGCAACAATGCAACAGATAGAACGCGTCCGCTGCGAACATTAAAATGTCGTCTCGCTTCGATTGGCGGCCCAACCGATTACGAATAAGAACCGTGGTAAATCCCGCGTACTTTTTTAATAGGCATTGATAAATTATTGTATATTCGCATAAAATATCAGTCGTTGAACAGTGAATTTCCAGAACTCGGTTAACCTCCGTGGTTTAAACCGTTCCGGTTTGATATAAAGTTACTTCCAAATTTATCGAAGATTTTGGAGTATAAATATATAAATATATATATATATAAATTTTCCTTGCGCTCTTGATAAATCGCTGATCGAATCGGTCCGTTGAAATACATACTATCGTCGTAACGCCTCTCGCGCTTTTCTCGCATTTTGTACAGAACGCTGTACGTACTGCAAATATGCAGTCAGTGTTGGAAAGCGTTTTAAATGAAATATTTTGGATAAATATTTAACCGTGAAGCTTATGGAAGATCACAAAAAATTTAATAATATAAATCAATTATTGTTTTTATAGAATTAAAAAATATTTTAAAAGATGTTTTAAATTTTTTTAAGACATTTTGAGAAAATTGTTCAGAATAAAAAAAAATAAATAAAGCAATCGATTTATTCGAATAAATCTATTAATTTGTGATATTTGAAAAAATAAATATTTTTAAACTCTAGCTGGATGCAGTAACGAATTTAAAAAGTCAGAATTTTGATTTCTTGTCTTATCAAAATAAATGTGTTAAATAAATATGTATTTAAATCTGCGTCATGCATTGCGTAATAAAGTTAAACTGTATATTAATGTTAAGATTAATACTTACAAATCATACGAAAAAAATGTTGTATAGATACTAGTACGAGTATATTATTATGTATAATTTTTAAATAATATTATTATTAATCTCTCTCTTTTTCAAAATCGAATAATGATTGGTAAGTAAAACGCGACCAGACCAACACACTGCATTACATTTTAGCGATTGGTTAATTCGTATATCAAAATAATAATTATACTATAGAACCTGTTAGGACTAATAAATAAAGGAATACGATATCATTAAACGTGTTGAGCACTTGAGCGTTAACACGGAGGTGGATATAGTGTACGTGTTCAAAATTCTATAAATTATGGTGAATTGTAAAAAGCTTTATTCGCCCTCTCACGCCCATACATGATTTGATTAGTGCATATAATATAATAGCTCATTTTCGGCTGCGACTTAAAATTTCTAATCGAGATCTCGGACGTAGTCAATGTAATATGTGTACCGTTTGAAACGCGCGTCGAATCTTTTACTCTACATTATGAATCGAGAAGAACGCGGAGATGAAAGCTGTTTTAAACGATAGCAATAATAACTATTAATATAGTACGCGTGTTATGGGGTCATCATACGGTGCAATATCGGAGAAGAAGCAGATGTCGACACGTGTTAAACTACGATATATTAAAAATCAATTATCATGATACGATACCGTATTCTTATTCTTATTCACAAACATGTAATAATGCTACACTCGTACAATATTTTGTACACGTTTTGATTACATTTTTAGGAAAAAAAAAAAAAAAGAAGAAGAAGTTATAATGCGATATTTACGACGGCGCTTACGATACTCCAAATATCGTACGGTTATAATTACACTACAATATAATTTCATGTAATCGTGTTTTGATAGATATAACACTTAGGTAGACGATGAGTGTTCACGTGCGATCAGAGATAAATAATCTAAAACTTTTCCACGGTCCACGCGATTATGCGATTTATTGCAGTTGCTGCAAGTCGCCCATTTTTTATAGGTACTGTACATCGCGTATATTATTATAATACATGTGTATAGGATTTTATATTTACTGCGATATCGCAGTCTGCGACATCATATTTGTACCGGATAAGTCGTCGGAAAGATCGTAAAAAGAGTTCGATTTTTCTCCTCAAAAATGTAACCGTAATAACGACGCCGGTCGAGAACGACAATAATTTAGCCATAATCGCGACGGTATAAGTCACGATAATCTTCAAACCCATATTATACCGACGGCAAACAGTATAATATTACCTAACCATATTGTATACCTGATATGCCGTCGTTTACACTTATTAAAAGTCGTTTTTTTTTTTTTTTTTAACGTGGATCGTGTCGATATCTGCATTATATTCTTCGTATTATTTTAGTAATAGTTGTGCCGTCGAACGAACAGGCAGCCAGCTATGTTCGCGTACGTCGTGATAATATTATATACGATTTATCGCGTCGCCTATACTAATATACGACAGTTCCATACTAATGTAAATAGGTACATAATATTATGTAGTTGTAATTTAAGTGTAATGTTCAATAATTCTATCGGGACTTCACACTGGTGAACGGAAATCGTATTTCTCGTATACGTGGGACCTTTCGCGAACAAGACACGTAGGTTTATCATAACACGGTCGGACCGCGCGACGACCGTTGAAATTTCGCCGGGAAATCGCGTGGTGTCGGTCGCAAGCGAGCGGAACACGCGTGATATTAATATAATATTATATTATTACACTCGACGGTACGGCGGCGGGCGGGTGGGCGTATGGTGAGTGAAAAACGCGAAAACCCGAAAAAAAGGAAAACCTCCCGAAATGTCGTGAAATCGATAGCGCCGTTTTACCTGTGTGCCGGCGACCGAGCCCGCTGGTGCGGCGTTCGTGCGTGCGCCGCGCGGGTGCGCGTGCGGCGGCCAGCCGGCCCGGGTCAACGAACTCGCAGAGAAATGCGCGCGTGTACCACGCGGCAACGGCCGCCGACGGTTCGGTTCGGGGCCGATTCCGACGACGGCCGAACGTCGCCGCCGCCGCAGCGAGGTCGTCGAACCCGGCGACGCAACAAACGCCGCTTTGTGTCGGCGCGGTGGTGTGCGCTCGATCGCTGGCTCATCGCTCGTTTCGCCGCAGCGGGCGCGGCGCGCGCGCACGACGACCCGCGACGACACGACACATAAACGGCAGCACGACAAAACGCCGCGGCGGCGGCAGTCGGTGCCCGCGCTCGCGAAACGCATCCTCCCCGCTTTCCCCGACCCAACACCACCTCACCACCGAAGCCTCCACAACCACCACCACCACCACCACCACGCCACCACTAACGTAGGCGACGGTATTACTGTTATAATATAATCGCGTGGTCAGCAACAGTAACTGGAACGAAGCACATCAGC
>NW_020270975.1:2132471-2246093 GCF_002803265.2 Melanaphis sacchari | reverse complement strand
GTGGTCCACGGCGGTGCAGCGAAATAAATTGAAATTTAGCAGTACTATCTACAACACGTAATATGTGCCGCGGAGCCGTCGGAGGTACCACCGCGTTGGGGGGAGGGGGAGATGGCAGTGACTCTTGCGGGTTACCGGGCTCGGGTCCGCGCGCGAGAGTCTAACGTTTTCGTTGACGTTCGCGGTTTTTTTCACACGCATTTACCGAAGACGCGTCGCGCGATGACGTGCAGACTGTCGTCGCGGCGGCGGAGGAGCTAAGCGAACGACCGCCCGCCATCCGCACGACACGGTGTACGGAATATGCGGTTCAGACCGGATGCCGGATGATGTCATAAGGGTGTTCCGATAGCGAACGCCCAAACGAGAAAATAAGTAGCGGGTCCTCCACACGACCCACCGCCGCGAGTTGACGGCACGTCGTCGTGCAGCCGCGTAATGCGTTCTGAACTCACCGCGACATACCGCGATTTCGAGATACCAAAACCCAACAACCTACGACTTAAATTTTTCTTGATACTTGTGCACGGTTCTATCGACTTTTTTAAACGCATTTAGTTTTTTAACTCTCATAATCTCACCCCTAAACCGGGGCCCGGCAATAGGCGGCACGCCGAGTGAAAATAATTGAATCACAATATTTTTTTCTTTTTTTTTTAATGCTGGTTTCCGCACGTAATAGATATTTGACCTGTTTTTATGATATAGTTGGAGATCACGGTGGCGTTCATCGTACTCCGCTGTCGCGATAGCCACGATAACACAACACGCTGATCATGGTGCCCACTGGTTATAAAACTTAATAAATTATTCAGTTCGCATTCAATACAGCTTATAAACTGTATTTTTAACAAAAAAAAAAAAAAAAAAAAAAATAAATAACGCAATACCAAATGCAAATACATTATAAATTATTTTTTGGGCATACGAAATCCTGCAAGTAAGTATGAGCAAAACCCTCAAATCTCAGTACGATCCAGGCGTTTAAAAGTCCGTCTAAAAAGTCCAACTATAGTACGTTTTTGGATTTTCCAATCCAATACATTATTGTACATCATAATATTATAATATAGTGTAAACAGGAAGAATAGTGGTTACATTATGAGCGCGTGACGTTGCATTCGATCTATGGGTTTACTTCTGTATTCGCATTTGTACATTTTATCAGAAATATCACGCAGAAAACATTTGTGTAAACACTGGGTATCTAGCCTCGACGAGTTTTTACAATAAAAACGATCGCGGAAAACAAGTAAACACGAAAAAATTTAATCTCACAACGGCCGCGTACACTTTATTTTAATGGCTTTTGTTTTATACCCATCGCGGAAACAAACGATACGAAACGGCTGATTTAATTACTGCATACGCCTCCCATTGTGTGCAGCGGTATCAAATAGAACGATGCCATATATCATGTACACTACGTTTTTTTATTATAATACTGATCGATTGTTCCGTCAACATTTTGAAAGTAGATTAAATGCTGATTTCCGTCAAGTAATTAAAAAATCAAATTAAGTTATAAGTTATAATAAGCTTATATACCTACGGGTAGAAAGCGGGTAAATTTTCGATGACTGTGCATCGAATTGAAACCGTGTTTTTCTGTCTATATAATCGTATATACCACGAATATTTAATAACATTAAATATGATATGATACAGTGTGAGAAGACATATTATATTGGCAAAGGCGCGCGCCTTTACCATGGCAATATACCAATGATACGGTGTATCATTTTTTAGAGACTTCACATAAATTGTTTTCATGGATTTTCTTTTTTTCGTAATCCATGTATATAGGTACAAATTCAATTAGGTAAATTAACAACAGGAATCGTTGAAAACATTTTTCTATCTAAGTTGTAACAAGTGTTGTTGATTGAATCGCATTGAAAATGGTTATGGATGTTTTTATTATACAGATAAACAACATTTTTCCACGATCCGTCGAAATTGAAAAATGTAGCTAAAATGTCCGTCACCTCTTAACGTCGTATTAAGTTTTGACCGTTTAAAAAGTAAACAAAAATTCTCATCGCTCGAATTGGCATTGCTGTGTTAAAAGTGTACGGTCGTATATGGACATATTATATATATATATATATATATATTATAGTATTAACTATAACTATAACTATTAACTATATTTGGTTGGAACAAACCGACCGTGCACAGACGTAACGCGTTGCTATTTGTAAAGTAATTGAACTGTTTCACTCATGTTTCAAATAATAATGACAACAGACGTTTTCATCGCACTTAACGCGAACAAAGACGATTTAATAATATTTTTTCTTTTGCTATTCTTATAAGAAGTAAAAATCGAATTTTAAACCATTCTCGCGCTATCGATTTCGGTACAACTCGGGCCATAAAACAACGATTTTCTGTTCGCTCACCGAAACATCTACGGTTCTATCATAATAGTATATAATATATTATATTATATATATGTATTGTTAAGCACATCTTACAATGAATATCAAATTATAATACATTGAAAAACGACGAATTTTCGCGAAGGTAGGTACATCGGCTATGTATTTATTTACATGATAATGTCCGTTGAAATGCACGACTCGCTTGCCATATAATATTATATTAATATAACATATAATATACTAATAAATAATAATATATAAGAATAGAATTTGCCTTTAGTATAACGTAGACGATTATTTTTTTACTCGATTATAATATAGTTTATTTATTCCAATTCAATCGTAAAAAATATTATGGTGACCACATACGCTGTCGACGCGTTTCACTTAGGTTACTCCAAAATAATCCACATACGCAACACTCGTATTGGACGAAGTTTTTTTTTTTTTTTATTTATGGTAAACTCACCGCGCCGATCATGATTTTCATTGTGGCTTTGAAGATTATTATAAATTATAATATACAAATTATTATCGTTTGGTCACGAACTGCAGAGCCGCGACCGCCGAAATCGACCGAAATAATCGAACGGTCGGTCGTTTTTTTCCTCGTGCGTATCTCATCTACGAATATTACTACGTTTAATACTGCGGCAACACAGTAGGTACCTACTATTGATGTTGAACCAAAACATCATCCGATACACGGTGAAATAAAAATGACCGAGTCACGACACTGCAGACGACGCCTTGCCGCTATAGCAGCAAAGAAACGAAAAATTACAAACATTTCGGAAATCAAGTGAAAAAAAAAAAAAAAAAAGATAAAATGCGTATACCTACGTTTTACAATCACAAGTGTTAGGTTTTTACCGCAGTCCGAAATAGCCGAATATTTGGGTTGTGCGCCTATCTATAATGACGTGCGACAAATGTTATACACCGGACTTGAAAAACTCGCGGAATGCTTTCGTCACGTCACGGCATTGTTGTCGGCAATACGTGTTTCGTTATGCGCACATAAGAGATGATATATAAATCATTTTGTGAATATTTTAAAAGCTTTCGGTCGTTTCGTATGATTATAAACGTTTCAGTATATTTTAGTTCGAAAACTTTTAGTTTTATATCAAACAAGTACTCATTTATACAGTATTGTGTAGAGTTCAATGGAAATCCGGACGTGATGCATATATATTAATATATTATAGTACAGTGGTGAACTGGTGAGGCAATAAATCATACATCGTACACACACATATATATATATATATATATATATATATATATATATATATTCTTATATTGTATTAATTTGCGTTTAAAATTCGATACTCGTCACATTTGCGATCGACTATCGATTTCTTCAATTTCCATTAAAATGTAAAGTGCGAACTATACAAAGAAGCTAAATAATAACAGATTAATGAAAAACGAGCTTTCCAAAGCGCTGTTTAGAAGTGATTTTCTTATCCCCAACGGCCAAAGGTTATACATACAAACAAATTGAAATCGTCGATGTAAAATTAATACGTTTTCGTTGAACAGCGACTATGAGAGAGAGAGAGAGAGGTTGTAACTATATTGAATTATTAAAGTGATGATGGTATCTGAGAGTACAAGGCTTAATATTGTATTATACGGTTGTTTAGGGAAACAAATTTGAGAGACGTTGATCGAAAAGCCTTAATCAAACATATTTGATCTTATAGATTAAACCCTCCGTGGAACGGAAGAAAAAAATTTTTTTTTTAATAATACAAATACCTTAAATGTCTATTTAGAAGTTAAATAACTTAGGTATTATATAATATTACTCTCGTTATTTTACATGACTGTTTTTTTCGATATCGCACACATAATTTTTTACAAAAACAGTAACTCGTGGTTATGTACCGTATTTTTGTTTTGATTTATATCGTCATTTTACATAGAATAATAATGCATTTAAAAATAGTAATTTTTTATTTTGTTTTCATGCACGTCTAGCCACCGATGTGAATCATACGCTACAGATTACCAAATGTGTTTCCGTGTAACGGTGGTTGCATCTAAAACTAAACGTATTTAATAATAATAATTTTGATACGATACACGTCCGGGCGAGTCGCGATAATTTATTATATTTTATTTATTAAATACCATGTTCGCGGTTAAACTATACAACAATAATAAAATGTCACGGGATTCACGCTCGAACACGTTCATTTGTTCAACACCCTTAATCATGTATTATATTGTTTCGTGTAAAATAAATCATACGACACGAGTTCTGTTTTGTTCAAAAATTTAAGAAAAATCAGGATCAACGTAACGAGCGTTGTGTGTATTAAAGCAGCTATGTATATATGTGTATTGTATAATGAATCAAGTAGAAAATTTTAACATCTTATTAAACGCACAGAAATTATCCATGGAGAATTATGTGTAACGACTAAAACGTGATGAACGATATAAGGTGTTAAGTCATACATTATAGTGGTGCATATAACGTAGTAAGTGTATAGTGTTTATTATCAAATTTATTTTATTAATAACCAACGATTTCCATATTCTCTTATATCAACAAGTTTGCTATGATGTGTGTAAGAGAACTAGTTTAAACTATGCGTGTTTCATTGGTTGTATCGAAAAAAGTACTAAATGTCAAGTAAATTAGACGTTAAAAATATTACTTTCCATACAAACATTGGCCTTTTCACGCCCTTAGAGGTAGAAATTTTAAAGTACTCTTTCTAATCGATGCCTTCAGTAAAATATCAATACTTCAAATTTAAAATTTCCATTAAAAAGAATAGCCAATGTTTTTTGTCAGGGTTAAAGCTATCTCTCAATATAATATTATCAAATTTATAGCTCAGTAGTTTAGTCGCGTTAAGACATAACAGAGTTACTTTCGTATTAAAAATCAGAGTAATTTTATATTACACAAGTATTCTTATTAATATTTACCTACCTATCGATCGATCATATTTATAATTCTTATAGTTTAATCAAAGACTTAAATATATAATGTGTAATATTTCGTTAAATATTCTTGTCACAGTGGAAAACTAAAAATAGAATTTTGATTGATAAAAATCATACGATAATATTTTAAAACGGTTAAAATATTTATTATTTTTGCCACTTATCTCCAATTACCCACAAAAAATAAAAAAAATAAATAAATAATCCTAATCAAGCCAATGATATAATATTAAACGCTTACATTGGTGAAATGTGTTTTTTATATCGAAATAAATAACTGTTGCATAGTTTGCATAAAATATTGTGACGGTTAAAAATTAAAAATATACCAAAATAGGGTATTTCAGAGTTCTAGAATATGTTATTGATTCACGGATCACAGACGTTTGGAAAACGTGCAGGTATAGAAGCTGTCCTCATGTACGTGGTTCAAGGTGTTAGATGTCGTTATAGTTCCGGACAAGACAGCCAGAGCTGATGGGTTAGATGCATCTACAACGGTCGAAACAAAGTCAGCAGCAAAGCAATCACGACCCATTCATCATAGGTCATTGCCATTAGCGCCGAGGAAGGGGGGGGGTTATTTTTCAAGGTCAGCAAAAGATTGTTTTGCTGATATTGCAAATAATGATGTTAGTACAGCGATGTGATGAATAATTATACTGCCTATATAGGAAAAGACGACGAGTCAGACTGAATAAATGCTGATAGGGTAGTTTCGAATCAAAAATCTGTAATCAGTTTTGTGGTATAGTGTACATAATATAGAATCCCTGGCAAAATTTTACTTGTAAAATTGGCGTAGACACAATCGAATGGATGTTTAATGTATACACTTATCGATATAATATCATACAAGTATACGATTCCATCGAATATTTCAGCCAAACGGAAAGCAATTATTTTTATATTTTAAATATTTTATTTCAGTCGATTTTTATCGAAATAATTTTTTAGCCAATAAGATGTTTATACTAAGAATATTAGTCCTAGAAAGTGGTTTTATAAAATTATTAAATATGTGTAATATTTGATCTAGTATTTATTATATTTAGACCATTTTTACAAATAATAAATCAATAAATATTTATACATTAAATTAGTAATTAATTGTTATTAAAACTCTTGGACGATCTCAAAATATATAACATCATGGATTTATAATTATCATCAATAGTTTATCAATATATTAAATTAAATAACTCAAAAACTACTCGATCAAATTTTATTTTGTTACGTTAAATTTTTTAGAAGAATTATTTACTAAATATTTTGCACTATAAAATGGAGGTTCTTATTTGAATGAGAGAAGTTTGAATCTCCGCTCTTCATAAAAATTTCTTAAGTGGAACAAAAAATCTTAAAAATTTGAAAATATGGTTTTTAAATATATTTAAAGATCTTGAATAATTGCATTACTGAAAAAAAGAAGTGTGCATGCTTGTTGAATCTCTCTGTATATTGACATGTTTAATTTATTATAGGTACCTTCCTAAATTTTAAATATTAATATTTTATAATATTTTTAACATTACTACGATTAACGGGAATAATGTTCGGACGATAACGACTGTGACGTTGAGTGATGGACTTCGATTGCTAATATTTTAAGGTGGCTAATCGATCATTTATCATATAGTTGTGATATGATAATATTTAATCGAGTTGGTTATGATCGTATGAATGTTAATTGATGTTATTTAGTGCTTATGAAATCGAAGAAAAATATTAAACATAACATAAACAATTTTTTTTTAATGTAGCTACGTATCTCTTTGTGTTATTGTTTTATTGAATACCTTATAAGACTGTAGTAATTAAGTATAAAACGACCCAATGAACTCAATTCATATTAGATATATAGACCAAGTTTTTATCATAAACATAAAATGAGAATATCAGAAAGTTATTAAGGTTATAGCTATGACTTGAAGTTTTTATAACTTCGTACTCTTAATTAGTTTGTAATTAAATTATTAATTAAATTTTTCCAAAAAAAATACTGTGCATTTTTTAATTACCTATTATAAACGTCTTAAAATCTGACATAATATTATCAAAGAAATTGACGTTAAATTATACTTTAAGGAAAACAGTTATTTTAAGCTCCATCTCCATACAAGACCGTTTACAAAACAATAACAGCATGCTTAAAACTGGTATACGCACTCCAATTTTATATTGACACATTCTATAGAATATTATTAATATACAAATAACAAATAACACATAATTAAGATTAACCAATTTATCTGTTAAGAATAATAATATCTATTTAATTTTTATTTTTATTTTATAGTTATTGTCATTGTTCCAAAAATTTAAAATGTTATTGCCTCATTAGTAACGTGTGTGCGGGAATGATGAATCAAAAAATGCATTCATTTTATAGCTGATACGAAATAAAATATTTAAGGTGTATTTCCTTTAGTAATCTACTTCTATAACTCACAAAATAATAATACAAGAATTTATATATCACATATATATATTATATATATATATATAGATTAGAAAAACACACAATATTTCAACAATAAAATATTATGCTTTAATTCATATAAATCTTTATTATAACACTTGTTTATAGTAGCTTTAAATAAATCAATTAATTATACGCATATACCATAATACGAAGATATATATATATATATATATATATATCCACATAGACTACTCGTATACACATCGATTGTCACATGTCGGACAAAAATAATTAAACAATGACTTTTTCTATTCATAGTAGGTCATAAATGAATTTTATTCATACAACGGACACCAAGAATGTTTTTTGTTAGATCGGTCGGTTTTCGTGATATTTTGAGTTGATCCACTGGATAAAAATAAAAATTGGTAAGAATATTATCATAAAAATATGTACCGTGGGAATAATAATATTATAACATCACATCATATTTAAAGTCATTATTTTAATAACATGTAAATGCAATACGAATATTAATGTATACTATGATATTATAATTCATATATATAATAATATTATACATAAATCTCCTCAAAGAGACGTTGAAATGAATTCATTATTCAAACATTTAAGTGTACAAAAATACAGAATATTACTGCGAAGTACAAGTATATAATAATAATTTTATTATATTATTATATCCGTCTAGTGGAGACAGAGGTCAATGCGTTTAAGCATTCGTACTTCGAAAACATAACAATGTATTGAAAAACTGAATGATCGTCACAGAATGGACTTTAAACATTTTCATAGATAATGAATATTTATACACCTTTATAGAATGAGATTTAGTTTAATGATGTGATATACACACACGATAATTCTCAAATTCGTATTATTACTTTCTTACCCGGTCTCCATTAAATATTCATCAGTAAAGTTACTAAAGTTACTCACAGTAGCGCGGTGAAGAAGTTTTGAGAGGCCATGGCCTCTGAATTTTTTCAGTGAGTGGATGGTGGGTAGTTTGGGTATTCAGTGGCTCATGATTTTTATAAGGGTAAAATAATCTGTAAGACTGTAACATATCAATTCAGTTGTACCTATATATATATAATCTATAATAATAATCAATCTATTTTTTTCAGTATAAATTCTATAATTCATAAAATTGTTTACAAATGTATATAAACTATATTTACTATTATAAACACAAACCTTTATTAAACTTATTATAAATAGATATTTTCATAAAGTTAAAATAAATCAAAGTAATCGAAAAATGTAATAGGCATAAACTTCTTATTTAAAAAAAATAAATATTTCAAATAATATAATAGAACAACATTATACATTATGTATTTTTATACGAGCTATAATTATTGTTTATTATTATTTTTCTGTCAACAGAAAACATAGTATAGGTACGTGTTCACAAATATGCAAGCATGTATAACAACTAACACGTAATAACAATGATAATATTATTATTAGCCCATCTCATAAAATTTTATTACTTTAAGGAAATGAATTGTTTATTTACTATGTTATGCATTGAAGTATTAAAACGAATAAAGCTACTTCAAAAGCCTTCATAATATTACGATAGATATTTTTATTCCTTCAATTCAGGTATTTTTTCATGTTTCAAACATTTTAAATTTTATTTAAAGTTTAGACTATATAGATAGTTTTATCTGAAGCCGTGATCTATATAATGAAATGGCATAATTGTTTTGTTTCGATTTTCGAACCATTCATTACGTTATAGACTTTAGTGTATGATATTTTAACTATCTTATGACGCCAAGTTGTAAATTTTGTAATGATTTATATAATCGATACAATACGATAGTAAATAAAACTTTTTTCGTGAAAAATTTTTAATTTTATTAATTTTTGTTAACAAACATTTTTTTGAAAAAATTCAAAATACAAAACAAAATACATGTCAATAGGAATAAGAAACAAATCGACTTAAGAAAAGGGAAAAAAAACATTGAACAATATCAAAAACAAAAAGAGGGGAAGAGAGAGGGAAATACATCGGAAGGACGACACAATAAACCAGGATGGAGGGGGGGGGGGATACGAGATGGCGAAATGGGTGTAAAGAGCGTAAACAGGGAGTAAAGTATAGGCCACTGGTCACCCTCAGCAACGTTTTCACGGCCTGTCCCGCAGGCGGACGAGTGTCGCTGGCGCGTTTGCTCGGCAGCGCGACGCGACGACCATGTCGGCACAGGCGAAGCCCGACGGCTTCGGCCGCGGGAGCGACGGTCGAGGGGGATAGGGGTGAGAGTTAGAGGACTGCGGACGCTAGTTACATCGGATGCAACACGCATACCGGAATACCCGCTTAATGCTCTTCCAAGCCGCTGCCAATCGCTAAAGGCGAGGGGCGGGTTCCGGCATGGTGGCAACCGGCTCAAGTCTGCGACCGACCAACTCCCCAAACACATTTTGCTCCTCCGGTTCCTTGACCGGAACCACGTCTTGCGCGATCGACGCGTCACCCTTCGGTTCTTTCGGAACTTCTCCGCTGCAGGGCAACGGATCCTCGCTGCTGCACACGAGCGATAACGAGTCTTCGTCGACGCCTCCGACGACATCGTCCGTGGATTCCCCCGTTGCAGTAATAATGATTACGACAGTCGTGAGGTCTTCAATAAATTCCTTACAAACTGCATCGATTCCGGTAAATTCAGCCACGGTAATCAATTGTCAAGTTATTATTGAAAACAATATGTTGTGTGTGGGAGTTGGTGAAGTTTTGTTCGGACTCGGAACCGTTAATGAATTAGAATATCGCAGTTCGACTACGAGAGGGTTGAAAATCTCCACAGCGACAATACAGAATTGTCTATTACTAGCCAGCAACCAATATGTCTATTGTACTAATCGGCTTTCGGACCCGTTTAGCTGTTTATCTTTCCAAAGACCATTATTGTTGATTATGTAAAAATACTTCAACGAAAAATTCGACTTCTGTACTGCACCCGTTTTATAATCTAAGGTAATTCTTTTTTGAAATATTATATTGTATCTCTTTCGATTTAATTCCATCAAAATTCCACAAACAGTCATAGTTTTCCAATAGACACAGTTTTTATTCATTTTTACTTTATATTTAATACAATGACCATTAATCACATATATCATATTATCGTTACCATATTGTTTTGTAATGTTAGGTATATAATTAAAATATTAAGCTGCTGTGTATAATACATATAATACGTATTATATTACGACCAATACGGTCCTGGTAAAAACCATTTTTTCTTTACATGGTATTAAAATGAGAGAATTATTTTTTTTAAATTTATTACATGATGACTGACAATAACTGCATTCTATAACCATTGCACACGAAAAAGGATAAATTGGTATAATACATTTGTAAGCTACGCCTTAATATCTTAAGTTGGTAGGTGGTCGGGTAAAAATATATATTATCACGATTAGTAAACATTTACTAATATTTAAATTAATAAATATGCTAATATTGCTAATACACAAAAATAAATAAATACCGCATGGTCTCGTTGTCTCGGCTCGTCACTGCTAGGTTATAGGTACTTAGTATAGATATAGGCACTAGGAAAACCTCGAAAACGAAAAAATATTTTACCATCTATTATCTAATGTTGTGGGAAGCTATATTCGTATACGGTATACCTGTATACCTTTTTTACAGTACGCAACTCATGTGCTCCCATATCAGTTTCCTAAATCGTATTATTTCAAGATTCTACAATTCAATCTATAATACTTAATAAAATCGTTATTTTATTTTTTTTTTTTAATTTTATTATCAGAAAATTTGACTTAATTATTTGTACAATATACCTAAGTAATTTTAAATAAATCCATCATTAATAATAAATATTGCATTTGCAATTCAAAACACAACAGTCAAAACTACATTATTAAACATTCTCTATAATGGTTGAACAATCTAAAAAGAAAGATAGATTAAATGCTAAATTTAACTAAATACCTAAATCAAAAACTTTAGTTTCATGTTTTTCATTTCATTGTTTTCAAACAGCTTATTTTTAAAACAATTTTGTATAAGATTGACCACCGGGGCCAATTTTTTTTTTTTTTTTTGTCAGGACGGCAATGAATGAATAAAGGCTTCAAGAACATTTAGTTTGGCCAAACGTAAAGGAAATTATGTATTAATAAAATATAATTATTTATTTATGACTATATATAAGAAATATTTTGTAAAAGTTTTTAGACGATTAATATTGTTTTAGCTGTATTTGTTTATTTAACATTATAATATTTCACTAAAACGAAATGTATTTTTTACTTTTTTCTTAAGTAATTGTTCGTTTTAATAAAAAATAAATGACAAAAACGCAGAATATTTCAAAGCAAAATTTAAAAATGTTGTTTGCACATAATACTCACCATATACACACAAATATATAAGTATATTATACAAATAACGAAAAGCGCAGTAAAATTAAACTACTACTAAAGAAAAAAAATCAAATTCGACTTTATAACTTATTTAAATTTTACTTTCATGTATGTACACACACAAAGACTACATATTATATATATTTTTCTGTTTTCTAATAATAATAAAAGCCAGACCGTTTTTATTCAAACACAATGCAATGCATTCATAATACATCGCTGTGATATTTCTTTTGAGGCGCTTTTCTGTATACTTGGATATTATATATTATATTTATTACGTTTGCTGCACATAGATCAAAATTATTTTAAGAGTATTTTGTCCATTTTTTTTCCACGACAGTGCATATAATTTATTTTCGAATTTCGTACGTGTACCTATTTCATATTATATTATGTAGCTGTGAACATTAGAAACGCAACAACCGAAACATTTTTATCACAACAATAATATTGCTGCGGTATGTGCTGCAATAGAAATAATAATAATGTTAATAATAACTTCACAAATAAGTAACAACCTCATTGTATACCTTACATGGGATACAATATACACACGAGAACTACTCGCGTAGTAGATTAGAATTGATCGTTACAATATGTCTGTGAAATTGGCCACCCGCTTATTATATGATTACTATAACAATAATATGATGACTACTTAATTAGTAATTTTTAATTTTAATTTTAATTTGTTATTTATTTGTTATTCTTATTTTTTTTTTTATAGCATAAATCCGAATAATAATAATTAATAATAATGTGCTTAGCCGGCCTTCGCCATCAATGAAAATCATCAGGTTCAATGCACATCCAAAAGTATTGTATAGATTACTGGAAACCACCGAAAAGACTCCGAATTTATCTATATTGCGTTATAGTAAGTTTCTATCTTGTAGTCCGGCACAACATTTGTTAGTCAACTTCTATAATCAGGCATCATTGCGTAAATTTGGTTAGCCAAAGTTGAATATCAGAGCATTCTAATTGGTCTAAAAGGTTTAAGGGAATGTTAGAATTTATCGTGAATTAAATAATGTCAAAAAGTTTTTCGCCAGTTAAGCTCCCGTGAAGAGAGTCCCGTCAGTTGAACTATTATTCAAAAGTAACTATGGTGGTGTGTTTACAGGGTAAGCAGACTACAGATTTGATGTTGCTCAATTTTTATTTGACCTTTTAGGTTTTATTTTATCAGATATAAAAATGTATTTATTAAAATATATTAGGTATAGTCAAATTTTATATATAATATATTATTATCTATAGTATCTAATGCAAATTAAACAATAAATGTATTTTACTCATTTACTCTTTAAAGTAAGTACCATGTTATGGTTTTCTTAAATATTTTAAGTCTATACATAATTAAGTCTAAAATTATATTTTAACGGTTTTTTTTTTTTTTTGAAACATGTTGCAACTCTGATCTCTTATAACTTAAATTGCTTCAAGTCATTTTTGACCTTGAGACACACCAGTATTTATAGCAGTTATATTAGAAAGAGCGGATCTGTAGCGAACTTTAAAATGTCGATCTGTTAGGTAAGATTTTATGAATAAGTATTAAGTAGTAAGTGGGCGGAAGAAATTTTTTAAGTTTAGTGACCAAATATACGAGGATATTTACGGATATCACACTTCTGTACATGAAATGAAATGCATCTATTGCTGACGTTTTTTTTTTTTTTTTATATCGGAATGACAACTTCCGTCAGCTATCTACACGCGCTCAAGCGATTAAATAGAATTTTTTTAAATGTTTATTACTACGCCATGAGTGGATTTAATATCTGTTTATAGATATATCGTCTCTTGTTCAGCATTCTGTGGCGAATAAAACCGAATTTATGGCTTGGTGAGGACACGATGGTTGGCCTCAGTCGTCAACGTGTTCTGAGATTAAGTATCGGTCGATGTAGTTAGCTCCCGGATGCGTGGCCAATCCGGAGTTTAAGGGACAAATTCCCGCCACATATATACGCGTTGGAAAACAGTACGTTCTCCCCCATAATAAAAACTGACTACAGGCTAAAAACCATTGCTGCTGTGGCCTAAAATCTATAAAAGAAAAAAGCCGAGTTTTCCACTCTAGAACTGTAATTTATACAATTTAAAGACTTTGTTAACAAACACAATCACGTCTAAGTATCTTCACGGTTTTCATCTCAGTCGAACACAATGTTGACAATAATAATAAAAATGATTTTAATACCGGAAGTCGACATTCATTACTGATATCTGGTTTCTATATCTGGATTGAGACAAGGAGAACTCCCATACAGCGGCGATCGTTTACAGCTGCGATAAATTATAGTCAACGTCCTGCGAGAGACAGAGTGAATGCGGATAATTGTGGAAAAAAATGTTGCTGAAACGATAAAATAAAATAAAATAATTTTTAGTTTGAGAATAGTGATCAAATTATATTTTAAAATGTGAGTATGTACTTATACTTACTTATTATATTGTTATAGTACCGTGGAAAATACCCATCTATATAGATTTAAGCTTTTTCATACCTTGTATTTCATTTTTATTACGGTAATTAATATCGTTTAGTAGACGAGTATAAAAATTGATTTATCTGGGATTTCATGTCTTAGTAAGGGTATTTTTTCCCCTCAAAAACCGTCGTCTATATAGCCGTTTGTAGTCGAGAAGTGTACGAAGGGCCAGCGTATACGAATTGAGTTCTCGTATGAAATATAGGTACGTTCTCTGCTTTTAAAAACATTACTATTATTATTATTATTATTATTATTATGGTTATATCGACGTTGTGCAGTGCAAGTACGACAACCGAGACCGGAAATCGTGGCTGGCATGTAATGAGAAACCGCGTTGAGATCTGTGCCGTTTTATATATTATACCGTTATCAATGTATTTATTTATATATATATATATATAAATTTTCTCAACAAAGCTTAAATATAAGTACGCGCAACCAGCTATAGCGGTTATACTATAGGTGAGTTACCTACATATGTATCATAAAATATATAAGGTCGAACGGAAGTCGTTGGCGAAATAATTCTGTATAATAAATTAATGTCGTGGAATTATGTAATATAATATATAAATATGTGTGTGTGTGTGTGTGTGTGTGTGTGTGTGAAACCAAACGTATTTTAAATTATAAAATACTGCACGTGGACGACAACGTGCGACAATAATATTATATAATGTTCACCTTTATGAGTAGTTATATAACATAATATGCGACACAAGGCACGTGCTGTATGCCGTGCGTCGAGAACGTTCACTTAAAATAGTCACCGAATGACTTAATTATTTTTATTCTTATTGTTGTTTTTCCATTAAAAATATCTATTTTTTTATTACCGTAATTTTGGACAAAATATCATTTTTAAACCAGACGCGTGTGAAGGTAACACTATATCGCATCGATCGAGTAAAAATGTTTGCATGTTATGTAATTTCTTATTATTTTTGAAAATTGTAATACACGCGAATAAAGTACAAGAGGCTATTATTGCTTTCGTAAATTCTAACGAACGTGTCTCGTTATGCTAATATTGTTATATATGATTTACTGTTCAAAATAATATTTTATTACCCCTTCATGTCGTTCGGTACATGATTTATAAGACCCAAATATTTCGTTACATTTCAATAACATGTTTGTTATTTTATATAAACGTTTAATTTTGTGTGTGTGTGTGTGTGTGTAAGAATAATATAGTGGACAATTAAGATTATTCGAAAGATGTACAAAGAAATGGTCACGTAACAAAGAGACTTTGAATTTTTGGCCTAATTCATAAATCAATAATAGGGCACCTTGGTAATATTATAACTAAATCATATATTTGGCACGCGGGTATAATCCGTGTAGTGTGGGTTTTAATTTAATTTGTATATTACAAACGAAAAATCTTACACCGCGAATTTGTGACGTGAGAATTGTACATATTTTGTACGAATATAGGTAATTATAAGTTTGCGCCCGCATAATGATGTATGATTTACGTATTAAATTAATATGATACGCATGTACTATATACATGTGACCACACTAGATTTTTCTCAATCATTAAAAAAGTAGGTACTTCTGAATTTTTTTTTTTCTGACTCACCAACGAGTTACGACTAGTTTCGTATTCCTGTCAGGAAATAATATGTTGAAGTCGAAAATAAAAGTATTTTTTTCTCCTTTGATAAGTGTCTTCAGACACGTTAAAAACACACACACGCCCACATCATTGTAAAATCAATACATCCGTCGCCCCGCTCGGAATCAAAAATGAGCTTATACAGAGTAGTAATTAATTTTAAACGTAAAAGTTCATTTTAAGCCTATCAGAAAGCCTATCTAGAACAAAATATATTGAAATTTATTATGATTGTATTTATGTATGCGATTTAATATACATATAGTTGATGATTTGGCAAACTCTAATTAAAACTTTTATCGGTGAAATAATATGCATAATATAATATATATCTGTGTTCACGTGCGTGTGGGTGGATGTGTGTGTAAAAAAGTACTCGTGCTGGAATTGACGTTTCTAAGTTAATCGACTTATAGTTCGTTGTACAAATAATATATTACCTATATATTATAATAGGCTCTATATTATGCGCGTTTTGCAGCTCTGCAACACGGTTTTACGGGATTTGATGGGTGAAACGCTCATTTTTTTTTTTTGCATCATTAACGGCTACGCGCGAATTATATTCTTATACTGTTGTGCACATATAGGTATTTTTTTTTTAATTTAATCACCGTCGAAGACGCGGCGCAATGAGATTTATTCGTAGAAAGGCCCTTTAACGTGACATTTCTACTCGCGTTCGGAGCAAAATTATATTACACGCGATTATGCAGTGACGCGCGCTGTTTAATAATAATAACGATAATAATATACACGTCGCGTTCGGCAGACACCCTTTCAAAACCGCTACGTAATGAACGATAATTAAATAAGAACTAAAAGAGAAAATATAGCGTCAAAACGCCGACACTTGACGATGCATGATATTGTACTTCACAGCAAAAGGATGGAAAACTATCAACGAGACGGACCGAAAATGCGATAATATTATAACATCGTAGATGATACACCGTGACCTGAGGATGAAATCGTAACTTATAAGGTGATTGCTGTCATCGACGCCGCTATACTTGTTCGTCCGGAGATCATTGTGACATTCTTCCGACATAGGTGGTCACACGGTATAAAAGGCGTTGTGTTAACTGCAGAATTAAATAATAATATTGCGATCACACGGCGTATTAAATAGGCCACTTAGCTACATCACTGTCACAGGCCCATTTTGCCGGTAGGTGCAACATAATTATCTCGAAAAGTATTTATTTTACTCGACAACCGATCGTAGCAATAAAAAAATTAAATTTAAAAACTTTATTAAATTCTAATGTGATTCAAGTCTTGTGATTTTGGCAAATGACAAGGTACAGGAGTCGCTGCTTGTTGAACGACTACAATGTTATTATAGCTTCGAGTGACGTGTGAGTAGGTACCTATGACTTTGACGAACTATTTTTAATATCGTATTGGCACGCAAACGAAGCGAAGTTGAACGATAGAAGGACTCCTGCGGTCGATGATGGGGTAGATTTGACTAAATTTTCCTTAGTTTTTTTTTTTTTTTGTGATATAACATTACAAATAATCGTTAATTAAAATAAATAGTGTTTCGGGTTTATTTTTATAAAATATATTATACTATATTACCCGAGTATATCGATGTGTGGAGTCTACATAATGAATTTCTACCTTTGTGAGCGTCATTTTTTAAAAATTTAACTATTATTCATAGTATAAACTGAAAATTATAATCACATAATAATATTATTGTTATCGTCATTATAAAAGCAAATTAGTTAAATAATTTTCTTGACAAAAAGTGTAATCAACGAAATAAAATCGGATAATATTTGTCAAAATATTTAAAACACTGCAGGTGATTGGTCTATTTGACGCGTATATTTACAACTCTTCACTCCCTTGTAAGTCGAAGGCTATTATTTCGAATTTTCGTGCCTCAAAATAAATACAAAGATTTCACTGTTTGAAATACATGTTATATTAGCAAGATTTAGGAATATCAGTCTACTACTAAAATAGCTGTGAAAATGGCGATTGTAGTTTTAAGTATGAATTACGTGTAAAATTTAATACCATAATATGAATCACGTAAGTATTTTTTGTACGTGTTGTATAAGATTTGATCATGGAAAATGCAATGATTTCGATAAAAACAACGATGATATTAAATATCATCGTTAAAATAAATATATATACGTAAAAATAAATTTTATTTTTACGTATATATATTTTTTTTTACTTATTAAGGAACGTCAAATTATAATAATTAGTTACTCAAATTGTTTAACACAATCATACTGAATGCTTTTTAAAAAGAAAATTTTAGATTATTAAATGTCTGTTAAATCGGCGTTGGTGAGTTGCGATCCAGTCCCAAAATGTCGTACGAGTTGCGGCCCGGGTTTATAAAGGGTACGTACGAATTGCGGCCATACAATAATGTATTATTATATATATGTAATATATACGTGGCAGTGGGATGTAAGATTACTTGAAGCAATTGCTTCATATCTGAAATAAATAGGTTAATAGCCAAGTCCGCTGAGTGTATAATTGTATAAGATCTCAGCATAAAATATCATGACAAATATTATAATTAATATAATATAATATAATAATATGCTAGTATGCTACCAAGTCACCGTGCCGACACGCGTGTGTTATTTTAGTTCTGTTTTATCAAATCTAACAAAAGATAAAAAAATGTTAAGTTTATTTTAAGTATAAAATATGTATACCACTAATATATTAATTTAAATTTAAAACGTTATTAATAATAAAACCTTAAATAAACATAATATTATAATGTACATCTTTTTTAGAATAGTAGTTTGCGTTAAATTGTTAATTATTTTTAACTTTAGTAAAACATTATAAATTATAAACATTAAAGACTGTTGTAAGGAATTTCATTGTTTTTTTTATTTATAATCTGAATTTTAAAATGTTTTAAAAAAATTAATTCTCGTCGAGGTGGTCCGTGACGTATCGAAAGTTCTCAAAGTGGTCTGTAATAGCAAAAAGATTGGGAATCACTGATCTACATTACCTATATAAAAATATAACTTCCCATATACATAGCGAATCTTTCATTTATAGTTATGTATATATAACTTAGGTAATGATAATTACTCGAGCCGCAACTCACCTGTAGCTTAGATATTGTCGGACCGCAACTAACCTATACCTAAAATATTACCGGGTCGCAATTCACCGGTCATCAACACCGGAAACTACAAGTCGGGCCGCAACTCACCCTCAGCCTTTTAAAATTACACAACACGGATAAAAGAAATAACAAGAATAGTTGTATCTTAACAATGTCGGAGCCGATTATTTATTAAGGCGTAGATCTTCGCGCAATTATTTCTTATTACGTGGCGCGGTGGACTGTAAGCCGTACCAGAAAATAAAAGCATTTCAATAATTAAAAATTACTCGACAGAAAAAACAATCACGCCTCGTAGAGTAGTTGGATTTTAATTATATTTTATTTTTTATTCGAAACAAGAAAACATTCTTCGGGTCGCTGCTGGACATTGATTTTTAAATATACTTTTTGTAACACCGGAAAAATGCAGATTTACAAATTTTAAATAATAAAAACAATATTATAGTAGTAGACGTCTACTGCAATTTCTGAAAATAATATATTTTTAAAATCTGATTCCAATATTGATTAAATAACATATTCATATTTCAGTTAATAATTAAATTAATGAGATTGGATGGTGAATTTTTTTCCGAGTGGACCAAAACTACTGTGCGATAAATTGTTCATTATGATTTGTTAATAAATTTAATATTATTTTCATCCATTCGCCATACTAATTAAACACCATAAGTTTTTACTTTCTTATGGTAAATTTTTATTTTTAGTTTTATTTATTAAGTAAATTTATGAAAATTTACAAGATAATAACGAGTGAACGAGTGGCTACAAAAAAAAAAAAATCAAAATTTTCAGAAATTAAAATAATAAACTCTAACGTCTTTTATTCAATATTAATTATGATTATTTTTTAAAGTCTATGTTGAACACGTTTCCGTTTAATAACTAATGAATAAGAACCGTTTGAAAAGCTATTTACTGAGAATTGAATGGCGTAACCGGTATTCTGTAGATGAAGTATTTTAAGTGATTACAAATAAAACTTTTAGAACGTATGCCTGAAAAAGCTGTCACATGCATGACTGACTAAAAACAAAGAAAAACTACGAATTCTCGTAAAAGTAATAAGCTAAACCCCGCTTCGTCTTTTTCAAATTAATTAATAAAATCACAATAATGTCGCTCGTTTCGGGTTTAATGATGTACCTATTTAAAAACAGAAAAAAGAAATATTATTACATTTTCGAATTCAGAATTATGTGAATAGAATAAAACGATACGTGTACAGATATTTCGACGAAAATCTTCAAAAAACAACAATAAAAAAAACCGTTCACCGTTAAGGGCGTAAACAAATTATTTTTTGATGTTGTTCAAAATGATATATATATATATGTATACTTATGCTACATTTTTAACGATGTTTATATGTTGCTCAATCGTGTTTACAAACTACGATGTGAAAAAAATAAAGCAAACTTCCAGTCTTTATAAAATGAAGGACGTCAACAGGTATTCAAATAATCAAATATCATATATTATTTATGGTGTGTTTAGGACCGCTCTACAATAGTAGTTCCACAATAACAACTCTGAAGTAGTAGACCCTACTTGGTTTGTTCAATTTTTTAATAAACTGTTTGTTATATTTACTAACGACTTTATTATGCATGTTATTTCGTAAATAATTCAGACTTTACGCGATGGTGTTATAGGAACCGTTGTGTTATTGTGACATTTATTCAATTCATTTTTTCTATCCTCTCGCCGTATTTGTGTTGTATTCGTATTCATAATTTGCTAACAAATGCTTTCAATCTGTGTCAGTCGAGTTTAATCGTAATGTTTTCAATGTTCTTTACACTACAATGTGATCACTGCATGTTTAAACCTCTAAATGGAAATGGCGGTTTTATAGCATGGTTCTAGCAAGCAGAGCGTTAGATCGCAGAAAACTTCAGACTACCAATGATTAAAATCAACCCGAGTTAATAATTTATTATATTTCACTTATTAACTGAATAGAAGTGGACGAAACGGCAGAATAATTAATTCTTAAATTCGAGTATTTGGGGATGCTTAGCCTCCCAAAAAATTGATGAATATTTTTCAAATTGTAAAATACTTATTTTACATTGTTTGCCAAAATCTTGTAACCTAAAATTTTTTTTCCTAAAATTTTGTTAATAAAATAATTTCATTCTTAAACTCTAATTGTTAAATGCATAACATGGACAATTATTAAAATCTGTAAATATTGTAAGATAATTTTTTTTTTCTTAATTATATTTGAATTATTTTCTGGTGGCGTAGTATGCTGTTTTTCTCATTCTATTCGACCATTTACATTTTTTATCATCGACCCTCGCTGAGTAACTGTTGCAATGGATTCTTATCGCAATGACAAAAATAAAAATGCCCAACATTATTTATTAATAAAATATTTATTCATCAATATTTTAAAGAGACCATATTATTGTTTATACTAGAAAAATTATTCTAACCTCCGACTACTCAAATGTTTAAATTAATTATTCCCGAATGCCATTTCGTATTATGTTATTGTAAGAATTAAATCGTTTTGGTTTTCATTTATATTATATTTATTTAAGATTCGACTGTACCTGTGGCCACTTAGTACATTCTATAGATTTTTATTTATTTACTAAAATGTCAAAATGTTTTAATATATTTAATAGGTACTAAAAAAAAATAAGTAAAGAAACTGTGAAATCTATAAAAACGTATTGGCGACGGAAATTTCTGAACAAACTTCCTTTTTATACTTTTTAAGGGAGTACTTATATTGCATTTTTCATTCATAATATTTCATACAATATTATACTTACAACATTCAAAATAAGTTTCTAAAATAATCGTCAATTATCTGAAATTTAAAAAAAGTTATACGACTTTTAAACATAATAACTGTATTAAAGCAGACGTTTTTTTTTAATCTTAAGAAATTATTATTATTATTATTATAAGGGTATGACTGAATAAGAAAGACATTGGATATTTAGTGAATACATAATCAAATTACGTCTTGAATGAGAGGCCGTATTAACACGGCGAATAGTTTAGGCAATTTTGCAGCATTCATGCGTAACACAAGCTCTCATCGAAAAGAAAATAATATTATTGGATTAACTGCACGCTGTTCTGTTCTCGGCCGAAATGCAGAAATGTCTTTAAACCCGCGGGGTGGTTTAAACCTTCTAAAAGAAATCCTTCAAAATCCACGAACCAATCTGTGTTTCGCTATAACAAGAGATTATAATATTAAAATAATCTTAGCGATTATGCGATACCGAAATAACTATATATATATATACTCGTATATTGTACAGAACATAAAACGTCATGTTAAGTTCACATATTTGTGTTGAATTATCACGTAACTTGCAGAGTATAAAATAAATACATTTTATGCTAGAACAAAGCTGATTTTGTAATTAAACTTTTTATATAATTACATATTTTGAGTTATTTTTTTTTTTTTTTAATTTTCGATACATATTTATTTTATTTTACGCTTTTTGATACATATTTTAATTGATTAATAATTGCATCAATATTTTCTCTACAATCATTTTTATTTCGTTTATACTCAAAGAATTGTTCACGACAAAAAATTTGATCGGCACAACCAATAAGCGACTATGCAGGTATTTCGGTGTATTTAATTTTCACATTTAATGTTTAGCATGGTTTTGAACGATCGATAATAATACACGTTCTGTTTGTGGTTTATTTTATTTATTTGTTCATTATCAGATAAAAAAAACCACTAAAGTTAATGTATATTTATCTTCATGATTGAATAATTTTTTAAAAAAAAGTTTCGTTTTTAATTGCATATTTGATGACTTTTTAGAGCTATAAATCCTCTGCTCCAGTCATATACTAAACTATGTATATTTTATTCTTTTACGTTTTGCAAACGTAGCAAATACCATAAATAAGGTACATATCTAAATACAATTTAATTATATTTCGAGTTTTAAATCATTGATCTTTGAAAAAAGTTGTATAACGCATTGTTGTACATTTATATCCGATTTCTAGTTTTTATTGTAAAATAAGAGTCATGTTGAAAATAATAAACTGAACCAAGTTAAATAATCTACTTAAT
The DNA here is from genome assembly GCF_002803265.2 of Melanaphis sacchari. Lineage (NCBI taxonomy): Eukaryota > Metazoa > Arthropoda > Insecta > Hemiptera > Aphididae > Melanaphis > Melanaphis sacchari. The sequence goes on along the minus strand of NW_020270975.1, from coordinate 2,222,532 downwards.
CAAACATAACATGAAATATATATATATATTAATGATCACTAATCGGTGATGTCCAGTAATGTTTTATTCAAATTATGTTAATGATATTATTAATTACTTATTATATTTAAAACAATCAACATACTAACTATATTATCTATATAGTATTATTACTCTCAATCGTTGGTTCGATTTTCAAAGGTTTTCAAAAAACTCTTGAGCATAAAAACGAAGTTTTCTCAATTGAAAAATAAAGGTCGTGCATATATTTCCCGACGCATAACATTCCACATGAGATGCTGTAAAAAATCTAAATGTTTAAAAACGTTTTCGGACATAATATACTCGAAACTCCAAAAGTCAGAACGGTATAAATCCGTAGTGAACAACATCGTATTATAACATACCTATACAGTTAATGATATTTAAATGACGTATTGTTGGTGGAGAGGAATTTTAGTTATAATTTTCCTCCGTGAATTTCGTATTATCGCACCACAAATCCACTGCATTCGCGGTGCGGATGAACATAATTATAATTATAATAATAATAATAATAATAATATTAATAATAATTCATAGCCAAATGTCGAGGCAACATGCATGGGAGACGTCGTCGAGTCAGCAGTCATCGCGTGTTTCAATTTCACGTGTATACATTCCGAGGTGTATATATATATATATACATACCATGAGTATACGCAATATAAAATCAAATTTCTGGCAAACCGCAACGACGGCGGCGGCAGCAAGACTGCGGCGTATATTTTAGTTACTGCTGCGATGAATCACCGTCGCCTCGTGAACGAAATTGCGTTATTATTATTATAATTATTATTATTATTATTTTACACAGTGCATGTCGTCGTGATATTTCCAAACGACCGCGGGCCGAAAGGGGGGCCGTTGCCAAAAATCATCGAAAACCCATCGCCGCTCTCTGTAAAAACATTGCACGCGTTTTTGGACGCGATACAAAAAGCCGAATACGCGTTTCGTTGGCCAATGACGAAAACAGCGGCAGAACGGCGGTGACAGACGATCACCTATGTATAATATACATATATATATACAGATATTACACATATAGGCACACACGTGCATAATAATAATATTTTATATAGGTATACTTAACCGTTGTGTACGTTAGCGAGTCGGCCAGTGCAGATATTTATAATTTATTTTAGATTATACATTCTTCACCCAAAATCTAGCGATTTGTCATATGAGTAAGTCCATCGCAATCTCTTCTTTATTACCGGTAACATTTTTTTGCGTTTACTCCAATAGATGATTTGTCGATGGTTGTACTCAGTTTCCGCCCGCACTCGCAATTCGCGTCTGTTTACGCACACGTCGTTACAATCGAATACCATTTTTTAATTTTTTTTTTTTTTTTTAATAGGACACTGAAACAATTGTATTTCGGTAAACTCTTGGCTGCACCGCCAGTGAAAATATATTTTTTCAAGTGTTTTGTGGCGATATGCACGCTGCATCTAAAAATTCTAAACACACAATAAAAATATACAATATCATGACACCTGGAGACTGAAATGCAACTCTACGCGTTTGTTCGCACTCGCGTTAACATTAACCGTTTCTAAAACGATTTTCAAGACGTCTGCGCGGTGTACCTGAACAACGATATTTCGATAAATTATAATTAATTACGGAATGAGATGGAATTATTTTTTACTATGATTTATTTTGTAATAAAACAATTAACGACTCTGCCGCACACCATTTTATGACGGTGGCTTCTGTAGCCATTTAGGAGTAGGCGAGTTACATTAATTTACGGGCAGTCTCGTGAAAAGCAAATAAATTTATATTAACACAAGATTTACGGGATGCCTTAAACTATAGACGTTAAACGATTATACTTACAAATATGTTCGCTACCAGACACTTTGTGTGTCAAATGTATGACCGTACTACCCAATAAGTACACTTATAGATGAGCATATAGTCATCTGACATGGTTTCCATAAATCGAAATTTGATGATTTTATTATTTCACTTCTATTTGTACGTTCGCAGATATACGATTTATATTTTTTATGGAAGATTATATAAATCAAAGTAAGTCTAACCTATTTATAGCTATCGTATTATGACTTGTCATTTTAATACTTGATGGACTGTAAAACGAAATCGCTTTTTTTATTACCAATGACAATAGGTATAACTTATAAAGTTAAAAATACGAGCTGAAAAAAATCGGAGATTACATAATTGAATATTAAATAGATAATTGTATCAATGTAATATGCAGATCAAAAAAACTATCGACCTCAAAATATCACTTTTATCGTTAAAATCGGATTTTTTTTTTGTTTTTAAATATTTTCAATAAACCTAATTCAAATATATTATTTCTATCAATATTCCCGAAATCTAGATAATTTTTTTTATTTAAATAAGCCTCCGAAAACAGTGATAATTAGGTGATACCGATAAGGTTCAATTACAAATACTATATAATATCTAAGAGATAACGATACACAAAAATAATAATTAAGAAATACTTAAATACTCGGCAATACATTAAAGAGAGTTTTATCTTGTTGAGTAGATCGACGGCAGTGATGGATTTGATTGAGGCGAAAATAGTGTTGGGGTCCTGGTTGAGTGATTCCAAAATCAAAGAATTCTCACTGTCCTGGACGTATGTACAGCATTCGGTGAAAACATTAATAATGTCGATACCGTGCCCGCAATCAGTGCATATTGGTGCGTTCTCTTTGACCATTAAGAAAATGAGAAGTATTTTTGTGCGAGGGGTTCTTAGTCAAGTTGATGATGGTTATTTCAAAGTTCCTGAGACGATTTGAGAGGGAAAATTCATTAATATGTATATATTTGTTTGATTTCGTATAAATTGAGTCAAAATCTAGATATTCTTATCCCGTTGTCTCGTAAAAGTTAATATTTGTACAAAGTAACATTATGTATCATAACATCATGCAATAAATATTATATTGTGTACATAATATTTTGTCAAATCAAACAAGCTTTCTTTTCTTTTTTTCTTTTTTTTAAATTTCATAGTCTTACGATTTTATTTCCATACTATTAAATTTCAAATTAAAAACTTACTACCGGGTTTTGTAAAACGTCTACAGAGAATAATATGATATTATGTGGAGGGTATTCCAATCGATACGGTCTCGCCAGTCTTACTGTATCCCCAATGAACATCGCCATATAAAACAAATACATTTATATACGTCATATCGTTATATGTATATAACTATACAAAGCTATGTATTATCTATATATCCTATGTGTCGAGGAATATAAGGAAGTAACGGCCCGCACAGAAGGTGTGCCTATACCCATCTCCTCTGATAAATTATTTTAAGCCTAATGTTTTTTTATCCTACTCCCACAGCAGATTTTGGATCTTGTACATCAATCGATACATTAATGATAATTACAGATTGTCAACTGCTATACTGCGACCACGGTTTGTCGAGTTGAAACGTTAACACCTGTAAAATGACAATGATGTAATTTATAAAAGCATATATTATTTATTACATTAATTAAAGTTAATAATATACTCATATGAATACCTGACTTGCTGAAAAGATGCGTGCGAGATCATACAGCACTGTCTTTGTAACTTGTAAAAGTATAATTTACGTTATGTATAATTATTTATAATTCATATTAAAACCAGCCAAATGTTTAATTATTTTGATTCTCAGAATCCGATCTCTCAAAGTTTTAGTTATGTATAGGACGAAACTTTTGTGTTCAGAACTAAGGAAACCATGTCTCGAGTACTACTTCATTTCAAATTTTGGAACTTTTGTTTATATTAAATACTACCCACTCTTCCATGTATACGTAGTTATTATTATCTGGTCGTCAGGGATATGCGTGTACTGCCTATTTAATATTCTCAATCTAAATTAATTTAAATAAGTTTAAATTAGTTTCGATGTTTTTTGTTGTCGATCTTTCCCGAAGTTATCAGCATTTCTCTGTGGGAGGTTGATACCGGGGACACGGTATAATTAAAATATCTAAATATCTAGTCCTGCAGTTATATAACGGATAAATCGTGTACCTGCATTATAACGGTCAAGTGGAAACGAGCGATGATGGATGTTCTATCACATAAAAAGTAATCAAACCGATTGTACAATAATCATATTATGCATAATAACACGAATTTGCATATAATAATTTGATTTATTTTCTATTCAGATGACTCTGCAACTGACATATTATGCAAAACCTACCAGATTTCGTTGAATCGTATGCATTAAGCAGGGGCTCATCGAAATAAATCCTATGATTTCCTTTCATAACTATATACCTACTGTAACATAATTTACTTTTTCCCTCCGAATTCGCTTCCTACCACAATAACATTATAATGCAAACACAACTATAGTTTACCATATACTCAATGTATAAAATATTGTTTATAACTATTTATAAATAATAAACGAAGCGATGATAATGCATCGTATACTTCTATTAATATTTATAAAAATTTGTCATTCGAATATTTTATAAAGGTTTTTTTTGAAATTTTGTAGACATGACACAGAAACTATCGCTTAAGACTCATTTCAGTACGGCGCGTGATGAACAATTTCTCAGATATCCAATCGTTACTAGTTTACCTGTTATGTCAAGTCGAGCCGGATTGCAGATATACGTGTTTCGTAGCACGTTATACCAATATGCTAGTCGAATACACACCCCGATATATTCCGGTTTACTTGAAAACTCGAATTTTTTACGTTGATACGAATGGTGGTCACCAAGGCCGAGCTTGCCACTGTTGCATCGTGTAATAGGTTACCACAGGCTTATAAAACCATGTAATTTTTTTTTTTTTTTTTTTTTAACAAATCACGTGATTCAACGACCAGTGGCGTGACCAAGAATTTTCAATGGTGGTATATTATCTTATAATTAATCGTACATTTTGACGAATTTCCGGGGCAAAACTAAAGACCCAAATAACAGACCTTTAGGAGTTAGAGTATTAATATAGTTTATAATCGTAGCCTAAAATATAAAAGTTTAAACTTTAAAGTAATCATATTCCGTGCTTAAAATGTATAATATACAAATAGATGCATTATATTTATATATAACTGTAAGGGAGGGCCGTATAATATAATATGAGGGTTAAGCTACGATCTCCACGCTGTGTCAGTCACAATCTAGACGTCGACTATATTATTATCCGATATCAACGCTAAATGTCACGTCAAGACACTTCGGGAATCGGGGAAGACACATTGATACAGTTTAAAACAGCTGCTTATAATTGATTAAGTGATAACGCACAAATTTACTGATATAGGTATTCGTATAAAAGCAATTTCGAAATATTATTAATTACTTCTAGGAAGACGATATCATAATAACGATATGAAGGGCTGGAAATACGTATCGTTGACAGCTCTATTAATTTAAATTTTTCATACGGAAAAATGTATTAACTAGTACATAGTACATGATAACAACTCTAATATAAAAGTAAAAGGTCGCCCAAGAAATAAAATAATAAGGGACAATAATTTTCAATTACTCTCCCTCCCCTCTTAATCATCACTGGCGACCATGAGATACGACCGAGATACTGGCTGGCGGCTGCCGACCATATTATTCTTTGTGTTACAATAATTGCGATCAGCAGGTGACCTCGATATTTACCTTTCGGCTTGCGTATTTTCCAAAGCTTGATTCTTAATCGTTTCGATTTACCGTTTTTCACGAGTGTGCTTCTTTGATATATATTAAAGCATTGTGCAATGGCGAAACAAGTCTTGATCACCTCCAGCCATCTGGTACGAGTCACACGTTTCCGGAGGATTACGGACAGAGTGGCGTTTCAAGGCAGATGCACAAAATAACACCGATAATTTATTAATCATGAAGGTTCTTTTGTATGGAGTAGGAAAAGACAACTGTATGTCTGCGGCCATTATTTAGGAGTTAAAATGTAATGCATTTACCTTTACTATTTATAAATAGTCTATAGTTAGTTAAAGAATTTAGTTTCTATAAATAAGAACTACGATAAAATAAGATTTGAGAAAAACTATGGAAAACCCGCGGCAATAATAATTACGAAACTGCGACGTCTGTACAAAGATTTTCACTGAAACACTAAAACATCAAACAATATATAAATGTCTATCAATTATTAGTAATACTTCCTGTGACAACATACACATCTGAAAAGTCATTTTCTTACCTTAAGAGATTAAGCATTGTTTAATATACATCTGGAAATAATTATAAAACCTGAAAAAGTAGTTGAAGTATATGCTAATAAATACCCTAGATGCTTTTAGTTATTACAACAACAAAAATTGCTATTAATTACATGTTTTATTAATTATTATACATTTTTTCAATACAATTTTATGTTTTTATGACACATATATTTTGATTATTTGGTTATGAATAATATGAATGATGAGTGATAATAATTTATTGAGATGAAAAATATGAGATGTTTTATATCTCTACGCCCCATGTACGCTAATTTGAACTTTTTGTTTTTGCCCCCCCCCTCCATAAGACATTTCTAAATACTCCCCTAAGTATTACCATATTGGTTCGTTTTTAAACCGTGGCAACAAATATGTGAATTTTTTGGAATGCGACTGTAACGCGCAAGAGCGTCTGGCAATGTTGCTGTTATATTTGGTTTACAGCTCAAACGATCTGAGTACATCGTATTATCGGTAAACTGACGAACATCAAACGATGTCTAGATACGTGTTTGTTGCAAAAGTAGTCAATCCCAATTCATTACACAGACACGCGCTCTGCATAATTCTGAAATACGTATTGCTACAAATCCTCATAAAAACATATTAATTTTTTATTAAATTATATGTGTGTGTGTGTGGGTGGATGTGGGTGTGGGTGTGTTTGAGTGTGTGTTTGCATGTGTAGGTGTGTGTGTAACTTTACTGTGCATCAATATAAATAATTAAATACTAAATATTACATACCGGTTACCTATACGGCTATATTTTATACATATACGTCATCCGTGATACACGCATGCTTATAGAATATGAAATGTGATCAAAAAAAAAAATGAAAATTGCGCGTATTTTTCATAGCGACGCATATAATGTTTTCCAGTGATTGTTTGGAATATTATAATAATTGTTGTGCTCTACGATCATAAAATATTATTGCTCAAAACGGATCTTCGAAATCGATAAAAATTAGTTTTATTTTTCATAACTTCATTAATTCAATTACCGAATTACCCATATTAATTATTAATTTTATAAACAAATGTAACATTAGTTTAATATAATATAGTTATTAATAAATTAAGAACGATAGGAGTATCACCTATCGCACATTGTACTCCCCACGATGTTAAAAGCCCCTTTGAAAAAAATTAACCCTACACCTTTATAACTTTTAGGTTATTAATCAAACAATTAAACTTTGAGTGTGTAAACAACACAGACAATTTATAATTAGTTACTACTCGGTTTGTTCACCAACCATCTGGGGGGTAGGTTAAGAGTCAACCCAAGCTGACCCCTGGGGGCTACGTCCGCTGTACATCTTTAAACTTGTAATTTATTAAAATTTACAACTTTTCATATGATAGAGGCATAATGTTATTAGTTTTATAATAAATGTATAACTAATAAAAATAAGGTAAATAAAAATAAAATAAAATAAATAACTATAATATTTATACGGTAAACGTATAAAATATATTATGTTAAAATACATTACATGGTTAATACCTCAGGTAAAACTTTTTTTGTACATTTTCAGACTTAAGCCTTTTTTTGTCCAAGGATTAAAAACAGTGGTTAGATGGATGTAAACGTGTAATCGTGCGTGTATTTTTATACACACGAAAGTATGTCAGCGGAACGTAATTTTTTACCATTTTTTTTGTGGCACGGCGTTAAACCTCACTGCGTAGAGATGACATGTTTAAAAATGACTTGGAAAAAAAATCCAGTAGACAGATACTTTCAAAATGTGTGTGTAAATAATCCTCGTCATGCGTAATATACTGTATAAATACACACAGAACGTCGTCGTTTCAACGAATTTACAATTATTTGGTCGCTTAACTTTTATATTTCTATTCGCCTCGCTGTGAATGATACGTATTTGATTCAGCGACTATAAAACTCTCAAGTCCCAGTGACCCGATAAAATTTCGTTTTCAATTTGTGGACCGCGAAAATTTCACCTGCGCGGAGTTTCGCAAATCCCGTAATATATAATATTTATATAAGTATCACGTAGGTACCGGCCGTTACAACATAATTCCTATTAATATTAAATGACGCACTACACGCTGGCTTAATTATACAGATAGAGGTACCTAGTTAGGTTATCGTATGACATCATCTACACGATAATATTGTATGATATAGGTACACATCATACGGAAAATCGCACGCAGCCTTAAAAAAATAAATTTTCCAAACGACCGCATTAAACATAAATTCACGTACAATAATTATATATTCCGGGTGGAAGTCGCACGCGCGCGTGTTGAGCAAATAACAGTGAGTACAAAGTTGCATTATTCGTAACTGCGAAAGTTTGATAAAGGTAAACATATAAATATATAATAATGTTATGCATAACCACCGCTCGACACGCGACGCCCAACAGAGACTCGTATGAATCGGTTATTTTATACGTGCACGTAATATTATAGCGATATGCATGATATAATACCGGGAAAGTTCCCAAAACGGACACCGAGGATTCGCGAGTGACGAACGGTCTTTTTCGGGGAAAAAAACAATAAACTGAACCCTCCGCATAGCGGACGACAACATCCCAACGTATCTAATGTACACGTCGACCACGGTAATCTTCGGGTCTGGCGATGTACGAGATTCGCGCAGTTGCACGCGGGTACGTATAGAATAGACGACATTCGTATAAAATAAATATAGCTTCTCGAGGTGACTGCGGAAAAGGTTATGGAAATAATAAATTCGAACAATTCGAGTAAAATTCAATACGTATTAGGAACGTTTAAATTACATAATATGAGTATAATAATGATTATCGAACAACAAATATTATAATTCTTAAAATTAAAGTGTACAATGTGTAGAAAAATAGTTTGTGATTATGAATTATTCTACTGTATTTTGAATTGACTTTTCAAAGTATCATTAAAAGCCGCGTGGTCCGAACGACAAAAATACCCGTAAACAATATTTTTTAAACGCAAAAAACAATATTGTACTCAAATCGTAAAACATAAAAATACATCGGGACACATCATATAATGCATATCAACAATAGTCTTTTATAGAATAGGTAATTCTATACTCCTTACAAATAATAATATAATATACAACAAAACATTATATTATATACAGGTAAACATAATAATTAATGAATAGATGCTGTACATCAACACGAATCGTATTTACCGGATTCTTCAAGGCGGCGTCTCAAAATCGAATTTCGATCGTCTATGAATTTGGGGAGGAGGACAGTAGATGTCGGTTACGTGTGCGATGTGCAGATTGTTGCTAATGGGACGACAGTCGACCCCGTTTTCTGCGGCGTATCACGAAGTCTCCATGAACTCGACGGGTGGCATTGGCGACGACGAAGATTCGCGTCCGCCGCCGTCGTGGCCGTGCTCCTCCCCGTCGTCGATGCAGCAGTCGTCATTATCGTCGTCGTCCTCGTCGTCCTCGTCACGATGCGGTCGACGACGGCGCCGGCGATCGCGCGTTTCTGATTTGCACGCGGCCGACGCGGAAGCGTTCTTCCGGCGACCGGTCGTCGGCGTCTCGATCCTCGTGTTGACGTTCAACATGCCCATCTGGCCCAGGAACAACACTTCGTTGACCAGCCGCTTGGCGATGATCACCGACTGCCTGTCCATCTGCCGGAGCTCGTTAGCCGCGTACCGGCCGAACCCGTCATAGTAGTCGGCTACCGGCGGTTCTGCAGGATCGCCGCCCACGCCGCCCAATATTTGGGGTTCGTAAAAGTCGGTGGCTCCGGTACCGCTCGAGTACCGGTCCGGCGGTGGCGGCGGATGCGATACCCTGGCGGACGGCCCCCCGTTCTGTACCGCTGACGACACGTCCAACACCCGCCGCCGTCTTTTGGGTCTCTTAACGCCATCTCCTTCGCCGGCACCAACGCCACCGCTACCGCCGCCACCGCCGCCACCACCACCGCTACCGCTACCACCCAAAACGGTCTGCAAATTACTGCTGGTCGCCGCGCAGGATTGTTGGTACTCAGGTTCGGTGGAACACGAATCCTTGTCCTCGGACCCGGCACGGTCGTCTACGTCCTCGAATACCAAGATGTTTTGTGTCTGTAATTTCATAAACACATATTACACTTTACAAAATGGTGCTAAAGGTTTATAGGAAAATGTATTATAAGAAGTAACTTTCTAGAAATAGAGTTTGAATTATTATGATGGATATGTAAGTAGGTACTAATGAATTCAATTTTTAAACTTTTGATTCACATTTTCGATACTAATCTAGGTATTTTTAGGACTTAATACACGGAATATTTTAAATTTTTCATATTTTTTTATTAACGCGTTTTATAGTTTTCGTCAATTACAATTTCTTACACACTTTGTTGAATTTTTTTTTTTAATGTTCTTTTTAAAATATTTTATTTGTTCTGTTTGCACATCATTCATAATTAGAAACATCTTTATCAAAATTTAGTTTTCAAGTCACCACTTTACCTATTTTAACTAAGTATTAAAAATGTATTTTTGTTCAAAACATCTGTAAATTCAATTCAAAATAGTTAATAAATTACAAACAAACTAAAATTGAAATAAATTATAACATAGAATAAATGACAAATAAAAAATGTAAATAATTGTAACATTTAACAACTATAATAATAATAATTATAAGAAATGATGGGTCCTTTATAAGCCAACTTCATTATTCAATTGTATTAAATATAATATCAAACCTATAATTTCCAATATCACGATTTTATATGTATTAACTGAGATATATGAGGTTAATTATTATCAAAATATATATACTACACTGTAGAATTACAGTAATTATCAACAATAACGAAATTTCGTCAGCACGATGTACAAAATAAAGATATGAATTATAATAAATAGATGGAATTAACATACCAACATTATTATTTTGTATATTATTTATTTATAATCTGTACATTTATTGCAATATATAATATATTTATATAAACTTATAACTTTTTTTATTACCATGCATTAAAAAATTATTTATTATGTGTAATATTTTATTGCAATATAAATGTCAGTAGGTACTAGGTAGTATTGTAATTTAAATTATTAAATTAAACTTTAATATCATTATTTATTAGTAAAAATTTGATAAATCGCAAACTATATCGAAACTCCGACGTCCCTAAATGATCTATAATATGTTAATCATGTAAAATGCATTTCTCAAATGATTATATTTGCTTGAGTTGTATAATATAATTTTATATTATGCCGACGAGATACATATCATATACGAGTATAATATAGTTATTTGAACCAATAGCGTCATATTGCAATAGAAAAAATTATTCAACGCATTTACCTACATATTTTGATATCACGATGGGTTAAATTGAAAAAAGCTAAATTATTTTTGTCGATATCAAACACAGATATGAGTAAAAAACATATAGATTTCTGTAAACCAATTATTATTTTAGTGTTCAAAATCATTTTGTGACATTTCTTTAACATTTCCTGTAACAATATGATGATTATACTACGTTGATCATAATAATATGATGTATTATGATAACTATTCGAATACTCATAGTATCTATCGATTTATGATTTAGTTGATTAATCGTCTTTAAAATTGACTTTCAAAATACTCTATAGCTAGGATAAGGTAACTAACACCCCTACCTTGTCTTTAATTAAGGCACACAAACACATAGGTATAACATGAATTTTCTGGCACATTTTCAATAATTTAACATTTATTTTTGTTATAAATGCAATTCACGAAATTAAAAAAAAAAAGTATCTCGCGGCTATGAAGGTTGAAGACCCCTATATACAGACTGTAATCCTGCTTAATTTATATGATGTGTACGTTTTAAAACAGAAGTATTTTAACAACTAGAAACTTGTTTTTCTTTAAAAATTATAAAATGTTATACTCATATACATTACACATGTTATCATTATCACCTATCGCAATTATTACTATATTAATTTTTACATGATATTACTATATCGGACTTATCACTGAAAACATCTTTATGAATGTATACCTACTACTACCTGGCAAAGATCGTAAATACATAATAAATACATGACTATATTGATATAACACATGATTCCATTCATATTTTATATTTATGCGCAATTGAAAGAAAACACGTAAAATATATTATACGTAACTATGTCAGATATGTAAATAAATAGGCACTTAGTTGGAAGAAATCCGAATTTGAAAGTAAAGGATGAGATTATGAGAGAATAAGTATCGTCATCCTTATAATTCTTATCTAATATTTACAATAACAGAAATAAAAACCTACTTTCATAAATATACATTCATATAATATATTTATGGTCCAATATTATAGTAGATAACAACTAAATATTACCTCGTTTGATTCGTTATCTTCGTCGCTATTATCCGGATAACTGCGGCCCAATCGCACTCTGTCTTCGCTGTGATGCTGGTCGTTTAGAAACTCCAAGGATCTATAATACGATAATCGACAATACATTTACACGAACTGTATAAAACGCGTGTACCGACCAACAATACATATTTGACATCCCTCACCATGTGTATACATAACAGTGTTGAGTAGTAACACAATTATTGATTATTAAGTTTCAATTCCTCTAAAGGCTGAATAACCATTTACGTTTTACGTTTAAGAGTAGTTTTAGTTTAAAAAGTACATCAATTATCGACGTGAAATATAATAAATGAATAAATAAAAGTATTAAATATAACTTATAACATATTGGTCAATAAGTATTTTGTTTGCATAAAAAGTAATAACATTCATATTATTTATACGCGACATATTATAGTACTACAGTATTCGTACTAAATATGTCTACATTTAAGACTTAATACTTCACACTCTAAATTATTTTCAAATTGAATTTTTGATTACTTCCTATTATTGTTACACATCCGTTTAAATTCTCTTTTGTATTCAAACGTTAACACAGAGCAATATTGTGTCTACAACGTTAATCTAATCGGGCAACTTAATAATCATAACTCGAGGACATAATAATTTATAAATCGACGAATCAACTCCCTATTAATTATCATCTATTATCAGTGTATTTAACACTAGTTTAAACAAAATTAAAAATGTCATAATATGACCTAATAATATTTATTGACGTTCTTCTTTTAGCTGTGTAAAACATGCTATGGAACTAAAAGCGTGTCACGATACATTAACGTAAAGCCGTAAAGGTACCTACCTAACTTAATTACTATAATTTAATATTCATATAGTAACGCGATTCTATTACTTTTCAGAAGTAATTTTACCTCAACATGGGTGTAAGTATATATCAAACAGTATGTCAGCATACATGTATAATTATAATACTATAATAATGTAATATGCATAGTACAATGTACTATTGTGCCTATTATACTATTATAAGTAAGTAACAGGATCCCTTACTTGTAATACCACAAACTGGGTTCATATATTCCACCATATCTCTTAGCGTCCATAACTTTTTTGAATTCCCTCAAGTAACATGTTCTCAGATTGGCTATTTTACGTTTCAGGTCATCCATTGTACAGTTCTCGTTGTATCTGTATACAGTGTAAATAAAATATTAAAACAACATAGAATGCATTACAAAACAAATATAATTTCATAAGTTTAAATCTACCATATTCTTGAAAATTCGAGAAGTCTACGAAAAATATATTTTAAAATTTTGTTTTTGATTTATTTTGATATTATTGACCTTTTGTAAATATAGTAAAAAATAAATTATACATTTATTTTTATGATTAAACGACGTATTTATTTGTAAGAAACTATGAGGGATGTACGGAATACTAAGATTTTTTAAAACTAAATATTTTATTTTTTTGTAATATTAATACAAATACATGTTTGTATAACAAATAATATGCAAAGTAATATTATTATGAATTTAAAAATGAGAAATATTATTCTTGCAAGTTCCAATGAAATCAAACAATATAAAATCAATTCTACGAAACGTCCAACAAATATTAATTTTACATAAACATTGATACCTTTTTAGTTTTTACTTTTATTCAATTTAATTAATCACTTCAAACTTATTTTTATTGAAATAACTTGGATACTTACCTATCAGAAAAATATATATTTATTTATAGTGATAATTAATAGAATAAATGAAAAATTCAATTTAAAAAATAAGTCCTTAAAAAGTAAAAATGTATACTGTGATAAATAAACTGTATTAATTAAAATTTATTTTTATATAGATTTTATACATAATATACTTCATTTATATATATATACCTAATACGCAACTAAGAAAATTGAATAAAAAATTGAATATTAGAACAAACCAGATCTACCGACTATCATCAGATCTACTTTATTTACGCCGTTATAAATATTTAACTAAAGCCATTATTGTAAACACTAAAAGCAATTTTTAAAATTCTTGATATTACTAATATGAATTTAAAAATATTTACTATATAACGTATAAAAAAAAATAAAATACCAATCAGTAAATAACCTAAAAATCACGTTTGTGATGATTTTAAATTTTTACTGCAATATAAATGATATACGTATTTCTGATACGTGATAATATAAAACTAACGATTTTATTAATTTGATACAGTCTTTAAATTACTATTAACATATGAACAAGACATATATTTTAATGTTCCCATTTCACCTTACGTTCGCTTAAATAATTGCAAATAATTTGATTTAAATATTTATTGTTTAGTTATATAAAATTGAGTTTATATTTAAGTTTAAATTCATCTATCAACAGTACAGTTAATTACTGGGTGTGCTAAACAGCCCTTTCAAAATTTGTTTTGTTTTTATAAACTACCACAACTAAAATATTACCCTCGTTTATATATTTTATTGTAACAAAAACATCGTATGACCACTATGTAATATTTGATATTTACTATTTAGAATAGATATTTTCATGGTACATAGTACATATACCACATAATATTACTAACAATCAAGAATGCAAATATTCATGTAATAAATAAAATGAAAAATGGGAATCGACAAGTCATTTAAAATTTAATAATGTATATAACAGTATAGCACTCAATAACTTAAAACAATGTTTTAAATTGGTAGGACTTGAATATTAAAAAAAAAATATTAAGAAAAATGCCTTTCATATATTTGGAATAAATTTAAAACTAATGATAAAGTCCATGAATATGAGATGGTATTAGAAGAAATTGATCATATTATAAAATATATTATAAAATATATTATATAAATAATGTAAAGCATGAGAGTTTTAAGTTAAAAATTACTTAGTGCTCAACAGCTCTAAATCATAAGTCTAACAAGTGCACATCAGATGTGACCTCTATTATGGTGCCGTCGTCGACAACGAATGTTAATAATTCTCAAAAACAAAGGTCGGTAGTGGGAAAAACGTTAGTGCGTGTGAAATAACTCCGTGGTCTTATTAAAATGATATTAATAACAGACTGATAAATGGCAAAAAAAACGATAGATTGACAAAAAGCTACGTACAGTTATTGATGGATCTAGCAAAGAAGACGTTTAGAAAGTAATTTGATACATAATACATTTTTTTTAATGGATTGGACTCAAAAAAAAAAATTAAATTACTACTTATTAATATCTATATTATAGTTTTTTTCTAAAATTTATCAAGTTGATAATTTTAATATGATCTAAATCATTTAAATTTGTTTATTATCAGTTAAATAAGGATGGTAGAGATATCATCTTTAATAATGTTCTAGAATTTATGATTTTTTTATCCTACCTATATTTATGTACGCTACCTGCAAGTTTTACTTAGTTTTAATTAACTAAAATAACTAAAACCTTACATTTATTTTTGTTCAAAAATAGCTTTTATAATTAACTAATTATCATAATTGACAATACTAAGCATAGAAAAATTTTATTGTGTCTCAATAATAGAAACCTTTGACCAAATAAAAAGGAAAACATATTAAAATAAAGTATTTATATATTTTACATTACTTTTAATTTAAAACAATATAAATATAAAATATTTAACTGTAATAAAATCATAGATAATAATGAAAATATTTTCAATTTTATATGTAAGTTGTTAATAAATAATGACCTCTAAGGTTTGATGGTACTAATTCTTTCCATTCTTAAGTTTTGGCCTTAAAAGCAGGCTTTTGAAATTGGTTGTCCCACAATTTCCCTAACCCTGACTCTACTATTGTATTTGGCAATTTGACATTGAAATTATATTTAAATACAATTATTTATAACGTCGATTGTTTTCATGATATTATATTTTAGATAATCCATAAATCGACTAAAAAACATCAGACAGGAGATTTAAATTTTAATTATTTCGTATAGGGCAATGAAACAAAAAGACTGTTAACCAAGCTATAAAATACCTATACATTTTAAATCGTTTTCTTTTTACAGAAAAAACAATTAAAGGACATTAAAAAAAAAAAAAAAAATCGGCTTTTCTTTAAATCCTTTGTCTTCCCCGCATTATTATCATTAGTACAACTCTCAAACTTCATAAATTATGATACACACTGACGCTCTGTGTAATAATATACTTTATTATATAAACTAATATTAGAAGGCTGAAGAAGTTATAATATGTTTAAAAGTGTCTACCTTAGAAAATACTCGGCCGATTTCAATAAAAGTTATATCAATAGATCTTTGATATTCCTATAGTATATTTAAAGCCTAAATTGAAATAGAGTGGCTTGTACATAAATTTCGTTTTGGCTCACAAAGATTGAATGTTTGTTGTTAACGTATAAAAGATTGTCATTGGTTTTAGAAATACAATTCAAAAAACGGTATGGAGTCTATACCATTATTTTTTACTATAGACTAGTCGACTCACCATATTATGTTACTATGGGATTTTTTTTTCAAACGAAATAAAATAAAATTTAATTTATTGTTTGTTATTCAAACAAAATGCACTCGAGAACAACTCGACTAATTTTGATGAAAGTTTCAGATATTGTTGAAAAGCTTGATGTCGGATTGGCCTTGACGAATTGTAGTACATTAAAACCAAGATACGCACCGCTATAATGCCGTGTTTTATGTTTGCTCGTTTTTTTACCGGGCCACGTCGGATTATAACAGCTAGTAAATTATGTAATTAGTACGTGTGCCGTGTACAATTGCTGATATAACAATATAGAATACAGATTTATAGTCAAGTAAACATCGACGCTTAGTTTGACGGTCGGGAGGTGTGCAAGCGCGATCGCCCTTAACGACGACGTTGACAAAGTAAATGATCGGTGGTAGCAGAAATACAAGTCGTACAAGTAGTCAGTACCTACGTCGCAATTCACAACGTAAGCCCGCGAATTATTACCGTTTGTTTCAAAGGTCGTCCGCCGCCGCCGGAACTCGACGCGCGCTACCCCCCCCCCCCAAAACACACACACGCGACCTACTCGTTTCCCGCCAGCCGCGGTCTACAACTGAGCCGGTCGCTGACGATCTGTTACGCTCCGCGATCGGCCGCCGCTTGCCCGCGTTTTTCTTCGTGCATACGCACACCGATAACAATGTTAACAATAATATTATTTGTCGCGCACCGTACGACGGTATAATATTATATTCGTTTACGTTACTACTTATTACATATTATTATTATTATTATTATTATTATTATTATTATTATATTATTATTACTATCGTCACTGTAATGTACTTTTTTATCAACTGCAGCAGCGACTCGTACGCCTCGTTCTTCATCTCTTTGTTCTTGTAGTCCGGGTCCTTGATCCTCCACAGGCACGTGCACGTCTTGTACTCGTCGATCAGTTCCGATATGAGTTTCCTCTCCATGGCCACGATCATCGGGACGCCGTTCAGGCCGTCGTCAGCCCCGCCCCAGTCCGTTCACACCTATGACCGCGATCGACGAAAAGCAAGACACGGCGACTACGACCGAATGTCGTGCACGATTCGTACGCACTACGCACGGTCGGACGACGGCGGCGGTCCGACGGCGGTCGAGTGTGCGCGGCGAACACTGTTACCACCATCGGTCGCCCGCCGACGGCCGATGACGGCGGTGACGACAGACGCGTACGCGGACGGTCGGTCGGCCACCGATTTGTCGTCGACACGCGGTTGGCCAACCTGTCGGGCTACGCGGTGCGCGTCGGCGGCGATCTGTCACCCGGCACCACCGCCTCGCCCCGCGTCCCATAGTCGCAACGGCGGCTGCACGCAACGCGCGCGCGCACGCACGCGCACACACGGACGCATTCAACCTTGCAGCCGGCCCGGGCACGAGTTTCAGTTGGGCGGACATTAATATTATTAACCGAGGGTTCTCAAAAACTGAAAAAATATTATTCACGTTGAGTAATATTATATTCACGATATTAAAGTACGAGTATACCCGTCAGTTAGTTGCCGTTCAGTCGCCATTCCGTAAAAAACACATACGCACAATACGCACACACACACACACACACACACACTAATTATAACTGACTTGAATACTCTTTTGAAAATTACATCGTATGAGATACTATACCGCGGTTTATAAACCACACGAAAATCTACCGCACCTATATATATACGCAGTTTTAGCCACATCGGGATAAGTCCAAACGTGCGTATGCTGCATACAAAACAAGCTTGTACGATTGTATAGAAAGACTATAAATACTCGTGAAAATAATGGAATGGGTTATTTGGAAAAAAGAACATGTCCATTTTCTATTTTTTATATTATTTTATAGATTCTGGTAAAATAGTTCATTACTTTACAGGTGTATAAAATATTATAGTTAAATATTTTTTAATCCTCTAAAATTCTGATGTTTATTATCAAATTAAGATTTTTGTCTCTCGTGTAAAATTTTAAATTTCTGAAGATGCTCCCTTTTCCAAATAACCCAATCAATGTTTTTTTTTTTTTTTACTTAAAATAATTTACATAAACAGAACGACGATAGAACACAACGATGTATACGATATTGACGACAGGTAATATAATATATAGGTAATAGAATTATATCAGGTTGCATGAACAATCGTCAACCATAATTTAATGAATCGATAGTGAGGGGCTTTTAAACGTAATTTACAGGAACATAATTGGTCCATTCAAATTTTTTGTGAACCATTAAATTAATATATATTTTATGCTATCAAGCATAATACCTATATTGTTAAATCTGCAAGTCTATATGCGTTACGGGTTAGATATACCTTATATTATGCATTCTTCCGAGGGACGATTACGAGACACAAACTCGTGCGCAAGAAACTGTAAAAATACCACTTAGTGCGTTAGTAAGACGGAGAAAATACACACACTGATATGAAGTCCACTTCACAACATGAAATACAGCATTTCATAATAAATAATATCAGATTACAGAAATCAAAACACGGAACGAACAAATAAGTAACAATTAAGAAAAAAAGTATAAATGTATAATAAATTAGGTGCATTATGTTATTGGCCACATTATAAAATGAATAGATTCGGATACACCGATAATGGTAAATTGACGAGTATAACTATTATTGGGAATATTACGACAAAAACTTCAACATTGACACTAAAAACTCAATAACGGCTGCCAGACTATCAAGATGTGATGAAATTTGGTGTAAAACTATAGAATAAGAAAAAGTCAAACAAAAGAGAACATCACTGAGACGATGACGTCCTACAACCCTGGATTACCGTTATTCTAATCAAGTACCCAGGATTATACCTCGCAGAAATTATTTATCTTATAAAATAAAATAATACATCACATGGTTTTAAGTTTTAGCCATATTCAAGACATATCTAAAACAGAAACGGAGGGATAATAGGCCCTGTTCCATCGCTCTTTTTTTTTTTTTTTAGAAATTATTCATAATATACATAAATTATAAATATTATTAATACTATAATATAATATGTATTGATTTTCACTAACATTTGAATTTAAATTTGTATTTTTATTAGTATACAAATAATACAACATAATTATACATGAATAATTCATTATGTATGAAATAATAATAAAATAATTAACATATTTGATGATTGATATGTACTAGGTAAAAATTAGTTCAGCCTGTCGTATTACTAAAAGAAAAACTAACTATGATAAAACAGTTTCAATTATATAGACATGGTTTACTCGGAGTTGTTTTTCGTATGCCATGATTTATCATTAAATTCTAATTTAATTCATACATTACAGTGATTTATACTTAAAATCGATGTACACCGAACAGTGGATACTAACTATACAGTAGAATAACTTCTCTGGTATTTTATTCATGTTCTTAGCAGTATTTACAATAAGGCACTGTAGCTGAATTTATTCCATTAAGAAGACATCGCCAACTGAAAAAAAATGTATATATTATATTATATTTAAATATATTATTAAGACATATTATAATATGTATTGATAATACTGCTGACTTAGTATAAAAAAAAAAAAAAAAAATACAATAATACAATTTGTGATTTAAATTAATTATCTATATTATTATAAATACGTATGGACTGCTTACAATTAAATATGTAATTTAATTTATGCGTAATTATCATAATTAAATCAAAATATATCAACATACTGTATGTATTCTACCAAAATATAATCGGTTAGGATGATAAGATAATAATTTTCTAAAAAGTTATTATAATATTCAACCTATAACATGTAATAATCTAGTTCTATACTCATGTCTATATCAGTGTTTTTCGACCTTCCAGTTATATATACAAATTAAAAAAAAATATAACAAAACTTATGCATATTTTTTTACACTTATTTTACTTCACATTATTACTATACGTAGAGTTATCAACTAAAATATAAATCGAGAATTTTTTATTAATTAATAGATAAAATTATTTTTATATATTTATTTTATTCTGTTATTTATAACTAAGATATATTTCTTGTATTTTTGTTTAATCAATAACGGATCCATTAAAAATATTTTATGAGCCAATTTTGCTTGTCGGGATTTAGTTTATCATACATTAAATTATTACTGTTAAAATAACCCGTCGAAAATAAGTTTTTGCCTTGACTAATATTTTAAATTGACCTATATGGCTTTTGCTATAAAAAAAAAATAAATAAAAATATAGACATACTGTCATATATATTTTACCATGATTCATTGCACAGTTATAATGATGAAATGGTAATACTTGCCGCTTAGCCTTTTGAAAATAAATAGATATAACTGGCCGACGGCCTTTAAAGTACAAAAGAGTTAATACCTCTTCAAAAATGATTTTATCGGCACAAATTGAACCTGATTTCCCGACGAGTCGCCGATATATTAATATCATGATACATTTTAATCACTAAACCGCATTGCGTAACGATTATTCTAATCGCATACTTATCAATACTCTTACAATATTATATGATATCGAGAAAATCAAACTACTGCCTTACAACGCTTCGCCCATGTAGAGGAACGGTGTTTGCTTATTTTTCTAATTGCACATACGAATTAACGTACAACTCGCTACGATGGAAAAAAAGTCTGAAAAAAAAATGCCGAACACAGATTACCGTGGTCAATAGGTCAGACATGGACATAAATAACATTCGCTTGAATTACATTGCACAATATCGAATCATTTATTGCCATGCAATTACTAGTTAACGGCCAATACCTATGCCAGTACGTGCGATTTGTTTTCAATTGTTATTGTATTTGCGCCGCGCGTTTACGATTGTGGGATATTCGATATTACGAGTGAGTACTGTTGCGGGCCAGGAGATAAACTAAACGTTTTTAAAAAGGCTCACGCTTAGTTTTAACGGCCGTCTTCCAAATCGGATAAAAGCACAGCCACTGCCATGGATCATTGGAAATTCATAACGGTCATGGTGACAGTTTTCACTTTCACGGTGGAAATACGACCGATGGATTCGTTTCTGACGGCATACTTGACTGGACCGTCCGTAAACGTGTCGCTAAATGAGGTACATAAACGGCTATTAATAATATATATATATACACAGACACACAGACACACAGACACACACAAACACACAGACATAGACACAGACACACACACACACACACACACACACACACACACACACACACACACACACTTACATGAGTATTAACGTAGACAAGTACAACAGGACATTTGTTAAGCTAAAAAGACCTAACCTATTGTAAACAAAACTTAAAATTTAGGATTAAAGTAGATATTACCTTACATTATTTTTTGTCGTGTAATAAAAAAAAAAAAAAAATTAAAAATGTGTAATACTAAAATATGCACAAAATATTAAATTGTACATTTAATAGTTTGATAAACCGATTCAAGTAGAAGTTAAAAAATTTAAGTAATTTTAATTTAATTAACTTACGACTATTTCAACTAGATATAATACCTCCTGTTTAAGTTTACTTTATATGCTTTTTTTTTCATTATCTTTGCTTAACTTTAATAGCTGCAATAATTAAAAAAAAATAAAGTCGATTTTCACATTAAACAAGTACCTACGTTATTGAGACAGTCTGACCATGTCACAAATGGGCCATGTGCCAGTCCTCGATTTCCAAAACTTTCACTGGCGCAAATCCCGTTAAAATGGGTTACAACGATTAAGTTTAATGTTAAAACTACCGAAATACAGTCTGGCCCGCCGAATTGTAACACGCGGTGGTTCTACCCTCGGGCAGGTCTGTAATCTGCGATTGTTTTCTATTGTTCAGCAACGCCGCGGTGTTCATTGTTGCGGTCCGACGCGATAATGATATTATCATAAAATGTAAGTGCACTAAGACTGAATTTCAGCACGAAGATTCGTTGCTATTAGTATAATCGATACTATTATACGTTTGCTATTACTTTAACGAGTAAACTTCCAGCTGAATAATTGAATACGCGACTACAACACAATATAATAATAATAATACACTCATTGGCATTTGAACATTTCACGGATAACGCGGAATGGGTAGGTGTTAACGTTATCAAATATACCTACACGCAGGTCTTAATTGTATTTGCCCGACTCCATTGTGTGACGACGAAGCGTTTGATGCAACAGCGTGTACATTTAATTTCCTCGATGAAACTGTAAATAAATATTGTCATGTATTAAATAATATAATTCAAAGGTATATCGATTATACAATGTAGTGTGCAGTATATAGTGATGTAACATACACTCAAAATCACTCACAATCACTCTCTATTATTATTCGAGAGCATCATCTTCGTGCAGTCAATACTATAAAAAAAGTTACCCGAAAGTCGAAAGTTGTTTAAAACTCGAAAGTTCAGGTTTTGGTAACTTAATATGTATACATATAATATACGTATATATTTCTCTGGAGACGAAATTTCATATCCATATTACTCAATTTACTCTGAATAGAGTTTTTTCTTTTTTTTTTTCTGCTTCCGTTTCTGTACTTTGTTCAATCTGTCGTTCTGTAATAATATATTATTACACGTACAGTCTGCGCAATAATAACGACGATGTTGAAGTCATTGTTTGACGTCGTGTATTAGTGTGTTTTTTCTATATATATATATATATATATATATATACTTAATAGCAATATTTACCTACCCCACGCATGTAATACGCCGAGTATATACCTACTTAAAATGCGATCAGTCTTTGTCTTTAGACCCCATGCGTTACATAAGTACGTCAAACACACACGGGACATGGACACTTCCACAATACGCAATAAAATATTTATTTTTAAATTTTAATATTACAAACAATTAAATATTCATTTCGGTTAGTATTCACACGAGTATACTATTATTAGTTATTATTTATTACTAATATTATAAAAAATGTGCAGTAAAAAAATAAATAACGCAATATCATTGTTCTTCAAAAGAATAAAATGTTTTCCCAGTAGGTCTTTATGAAAAAATAAATTTCGACCACCCTTGCCATTTACGTGTCTAGTATGATAATAATATGTCTACTATTGGTTATTAATGCATAGCTACAAGTAGTTTAATCAATGATGCGTGTGAACACTTATATAGATATCAGTATATAATATATACTGATAATATTAACCGTTAACGTTTAATTTGGAAAAAAATACGCGTCTTCTTAAAAACATCGTAATAAATATGTATTTACCACTCTTGGATATGTGCGTTGTGATCAATGACTGATGACAATCATGTTACTATTACAGTGAAACCTCGCTATCTCATATTCCGGTATTTTGAAGTTTCTGTATGTCGAATTTTTTTTTCAATCCCAATCATTTAATATTGGACTTACGTGTTAAGGTTAATTCGGTACATCGAATTTCCATATGTCGAATTTTTCTACAAATCAAAGTCATTATCCGGTACCCACCGTCTATTTACTAACTCAAATAACTATGACATATCAGATAAAATATGAAATGCCCAGATCATAAAATATAAGATGAATGACGGAGCTTATACATACAACGTTGTAATAACGTTGATTTTTAATTATAGTTCAGCGCTATGACCGATAACAGCGATGAAGTTACACGAACTTTTTTTTGGATATTGATTCTACTTTGAGTACACCAGGAAGTTTGACCGATGCAGAAACGTTCAAAAAAATCTATTATTCTCAATGAGCCAGAGACGGATGCTGCCGATGAAGCAATCGACGAGAAAGAAGTTGTTGCTGTTGAACCTTTAATACGTGGTGCCCAAGCTGAAAATTATACATATTCACGAACTTCAAAAATACATCCAACAACAGTCAAAAGTTTCTGACAACATTTTTTATGCACTTAATAATTTAGGTAATTTTAATGAAAATACTTCTAATACTAAACGAAAGCAAACAAAAATGACAGATTTTCTACTTTTATGGAAAATCATGTATACTTATCTAAATGACAAACACTAATAACGTGTATATACATAGGTACAATATATATTATAAATACACATTTTTTTCCAGTAATTAAACATTTTTATTTCAAATTTTATTTATGTTTTAAATTCCCTTGGTAACTCGAAGTTTCGATGAGTCGATTTTTTTTTTTTTTGTCTCTTGCGACTTCAAGACTTTCAAGAAATTTCACTGTATTAAGTATATTATCATACTATCAACATATAATGATCATAGACAGACGTTTCTTATGAGGGTTACGTAAACCATACAAATATTAAATAATCGAGCTCTTTATTTTGGATAACCCTAGCAAGAAATAAGTCTTCTTTCCAAAAATATCAATCTCGTGTCTGCGTACGTTCTATAATTACAATTCGAAATTATGTAATAGAATATCAGAAATATTTATTTTTTATGTATGATTATCATATACTGATTACTTTATGTGGTTAATGCGTGTCGTTCAAACTAAATAATATAATGATGACACATTTTTCTTTCCAATTTAATGCTAAAATGAATCACACAAAGCATTCAATATCAAAGATTGTCATTTTTATTTATTTTGTTATCATTATCATGTAAATGTTGATGTTAATTAGTAGTTACTAGGCGAAATCTTTACAAAGCTTACTTTCTGTTCTGATAAAAAATATAAAGCGTACTAAAAACGTTTTAATTTATTTTTTGTTATACATACAATATTTTACAAAAAGATAATAAGTTTGTATTAATGTATAAAAATTGTGCACACAAATATGAATTTAATTTAATTTTTATAATATAAGTAAATTTTAAATTTATTTAGTATCGGTGGAATTTTTTATGTTTATTTTTGCAGGTTGAAATTTACACGTTATAATTTCGACCTTAAAATCAACTAATTGAAAATCGGTGGAACTCGCCCAACTGAATAATATTTGACTTGTCGATGTAGCTGTTAAAAATCATTTTAGTTTCGATTAATACATTGTATTATCTTTATTATTCAGTGAGTGTTCGTCAAATCAATAAATCAAACAAACCCAAAGACCTTTTTTTTGTCCTCAACACATTCGTGTCGTAACTGAATTATTAACCATTTTCAGTTTTGGAAAAAACGAGTAAAAGTCACGTATATAATATAACTTTGGTAAAATCAATTTTCTACAATATAAATAAATAAAGCCAAAATCATCGAACGAAAGAAAGGAAAAATAAAACATGAAAAAAAAAAAAGAATCTATTCTTTCTGAATTTTAAAAAATCGATACCATATTTTGTGTTGAAAATGAATAAAAAAAAATAAAATAAAATAATAAACAGCTATAGGATTGCGAAAATAACAAATTGAATTGTGTCATAGCATTAAGCTTTCGTGACGAAACTAACAGAATCGTTAATGCGATTTCGAAAGCCATTATTATTGCGTCAGTGTATTGTATACTATTTATAAACTACAGAATATTGTGTAAAAGTGAGACCAAAATAATATAATGTACAAAAACAATGACGACCGTTCAGATATTATAAACGTACCTATTTATTTATATTTTAATTCACAAAATTTAGTGTTCTTAAAACGTTTTATCCCGTTTTCGGCAACACACTTGAAACTAATTTTACGTTAAGAAAAAACAAATAAATAAATAAACAATATCATAATAAAAGTCACTGCATCGGTATCCGCGTCTACATCCAAAATCGGTTTTGAGTTTCTATACGAAATTACAAATCGAATTTGGTTACATCACATGTCTCGTGTCATACTGCATAATGTGTATTGTGTTTTTGTCTTACAAATGCCTAACATGACAAATTTACACACTAAAAATTCTTATTAAGACTCATTTTTTATTAAAAATATCAGAACAAATTAATATATCATACAATTTACGGAAAAGAATATGAGCTGTGCACCAACAAAGAGTTTTTGCATATTTTTTTAAAGCCATGATTTATAAATACTTGAATAATTTAAAATTTGAAATTCATAAAACTCGTTTTAAAACAGACATGATGGACTATATTGATAAAAACGTTTCGATCAAGAACATTTCATATTATTCACAACAATTTTTCACTAGATTTCCTTTAATCACAACTATAAATATTAGCATTAGTGAAAATGTGATACGTAGACAGAAAAATAAAAACCAAATTTGTATATTTTATTAGACATCAGTCTTGATTGAAAAGTAAAACCAATAACAATTTTCAGTTGTAATTAAAACTATATTTATCTAAGGATGTATGTTTTATTTGTATACCTCACCATCTTTTTTTTATTTATATGTTGACATATACATATTTACTCGTGTAATCAAATT
Source organism: Melanaphis sacchari (assembly GCF_002803265.2). NCBI lineage: Eukaryota > Metazoa > Arthropoda > Insecta > Hemiptera > Aphididae > Melanaphis > Melanaphis sacchari. The sequence continues at coordinate 2,195,128 of NW_020270975.1, read as the reverse complement.
TTAATTTGATAAAATTTTTAAAATAAGTTATGCGGATTTCAACAAAAAAAACATAATTTAATAAATTTTACTATGCTTTTATACAAACGTTTTGATCTATAAATTTCCTGCATGTTTCATTTATTTATTTGTCATTTATCGATTGCATGATCAACTAGTAAGTTAGATAATTGATTTGAATTTTTTAACTAGAAAATTAGAATTAATGTTTAATAAAATAACATGACGTAATATTAAAATATTTTTTCTGTGGTTTATATTTTGTATATTAAACTTGTGTAAGACATAAAGGAAATATTATGTCTATAGACTATATGACGTCTTTTTATAACTAAATCCGTTACATAAAAAAATAAAAAATTAAAAAAAAAGAATAATATTGGTAGGCTGTTGTAGAGTATACTATTTCTTCGCTCAAAAAGCAAATAGCTACGTAATCTAGACGCATATAACAATTATAATGTACGTAATTATTTATGATGTGAAAATTAACGGAGTGATTCGTTTTTATAGCACCAATCTAATACGATCGCAATCTTTTATACACTCAATTCGGCTACTTCACGTTCGACGAACGTAGTGAAATGGCTGAGATTGAAATTGCGTTTTTTATTTACTTTTTTCACTGTGCTCGAACAAGTCCCGAATAAATCTAAAAATCTATTATGTCATAATAATATCGGTTACTTTATCGTTGTACACAGGTTTCCGACGTATTTACGCCAGTCAGGATATACTATGCAGTGATCGGTTCGTTTCTGGTGTTCCTGTTGTCCGATTATTTGCGATACAAGCCGATGATGATACTTAACGGCGTGCTGGGTATGGTGGCATACATCTGTCTGATGGATTCGCCGAACACGCTTCAAATAATGGTATTGTAATAGTTTATTAAGACGTACATAAAATGACGTGATTACGTACTTAAATTTTGACTTGTTGTTATAAAGAGAGGCGCATGTTATAGTGTTTGAAACGAAGAGCCGCGGGCGGAATAGACCTTCTTTGAAATCGTATTATTAAATAATAAATATAATCAGTTAGGTTAGGTTAGATACTTAACCAGAGTACCACGATCTAAATGTGAAATACAGCTCAGTGAAAATTTTTTCACCTGCGCATAGACTCAGTTCACTCCTGCAAAGAACATTTATTATTGATCTCCATAAAATAAAATTTTGTGTTTATACTCAAGTAATCGCAATACACACTATAATATAATGTTTTAAAATACCAAATCGCTAGAATCAGAGACCGGTTTAATATGATAGTCCGGAGGAGGAAGTGCTGTATTATTATTTTATCATTATAGTTGATATCCTTTTATTTTATTTTTTCAAAATTAAACATCCACAACTATGGTCATTAGATCTGTTACTGTGGGTTATGGCACTGTAAATTCTTGGGATATGTATTTTCCGTTTGTAGGACATAATTCCGTCCACCATTAGAGAGCTATCAATGCCGGACGGTGTTTGACCGCAGAATTATTTAGCGACTGCAGACAAACACTATACGCCACACCATGCCCTTAAATTTATTATTAAAAAGTAAAAATTATTGCATAATACTGAGCCTCAAAATATACCTCTCAATTCATACCAGCAAGCTATAACTCGGTACCACAGCACAATTTACCATAACACGCTTGGTACTTAAATTTAAATAGGCAAAATAAATTTCAATACCAAAATAATCGAAAAAGATGTTTTTCCGAGACAATAGCTTTGTGAAAGTTGAGCTGTACTGTACTGTGGCACTTCAGTGACGAAGATTTGACGACCATTTATCATAATAATATTATAATTACTTCGTTGACGGCGTGTTAATACACACGACAATAATGCGATATTTTTCGAAAAGGTCTTAAAAAGAGCCGTGCCTATATCAATGCGATTTTAGCGCACAAATAAATTCCGGAACACTTCGTCCACTGCAGTATTTGTCGTCGACGCGTATTGTTTATTCTGTGTGATATTATGAGCCCAGTTAATCCAAACTTTACGCGCGTAACATGTGCTTCTAGTTAGACGTTTATTATCGTCCTATACGGTCTCGTGTGTACGTATGTTCAACAGGTAACCGAGTTCTGCTTATCGCTGTTCGCGTGCATCGAGATGACGTATTACGGTTACTTATACTCCAAGATCGAAGACAAAGTACATTATCAGATAGCCACGGGGTTCGCAAAATCCGGAATGCTGAGCGGCTCGTGCGTAGGCGGCCTCCTGGGTCAGCTGGTGGTCTACTTCAACGATCGCAATTACTCCGTCCTGCCTTACTACAGCCTCGCCTGTACGAATTTCAAAGTGATTTATTTATTTGTATTTTTTCGCCTGGCGCACAAGTAACGTCTGATTGTAGACCCGGCCGAAGGGGAAAATAATATTACAAACATAAGTTTTTTAGAATACGTGTGGTTTTCTTCGTAGTATACGTGAAAACGTCTAATCAAATTGTTAAGACCGAAAAACCACCGTCTACACTTTGTATTTTACCCATTTTCGACCTTATTTTCTAATACTAAGTTTTTTTAATGCATTGCCACCAATAATTATAACAAACACACACACACACACACACACACACACCTACCTTTATATTATCTTCATATTGTTATTACTTATTACAATATACTCATCAGCGGCGAAACTGCAAGGGAAATTGTAGGCGATACGAGTATATCACATTATCGCCCCCTCAACATTTTTATTTTTATTGAGTTAACATGTTTTTAGTTTATATTATTTATCATTTTGGTTCAAAAATTAATTGGAACATGTCATGTAAGCTTTAGATCACGCGTTTTACATTAAAATTTGTAGTACACAGGTAAACACATTATGTCATCACGTTATGATTCCTATGTTAAAGATTATCCATCCAATGGATTTCGATAATATACCTACTGTAATATGATAAGCGTGATAAGTTTTTGCATATTATTATAAAAAAATATAACAAATATAAATTGTTCATACGTACATACGTGCACGAGTTTATAAACGTTATGAGATACAAATGCTTGTGACAAATATGTAATAACATACCACCCTCTCCCCTACCCACACACAAATACACAAAACTGTCCTATTAACGTCATTGAATTACTCATCGAGTGTGTTGCTTTTATCACATATAGTGATATACTGGTACAGACGTAATTTTTTGGTTTTTTTTTTTCCAGTCATGACATTTGCGACTGTATGGGCGTGCTTCTTGCCATCCGTCGGAAACGGCAAAACCATTAAAGTGGATGACGTCAGAGGCGATGGTTTTTCAAATGCGACCATTCGTAACCCAAGTATACCCAAGTACTCATCGACCGAAAAAGCAGATACGCCAAACGTGAGCACTCGATGGCATTTGCACACGGTGTCGTCTAGCTGGGGCGGTAAAGTTTTTGTCCGAAAACGACCATCCTATTTTTGCCCAACAAAAATATCAGGATTAGTAGTTTTTCCGGGTCTCCCAAAAGTTTTGCTTTCTCTCACTCAAGCTTCTATAGTCAATATTTAAGGAATCACTAGCAAATATATTTTATGTGATATCTCTCCTAACAAACACCTTAAAATAACAGACACTTCCAAGTAGTAAAAAAATTGCAGTAATCGAAAGTTTCCGATATTTTAAGATTTCGTTAAGTATTTAAATTAACATTTAATAGTTATTGTTATATGACCAATTATTTTAATTAAATACAATAATATGATAATGGTATTAAATTGTAATTGTCAGTGGGTGACTAAATTACCCAGAAGGTGAATACTCAAAAATAAAACTAAAATATTCAAAACATAAATATATTTTTGGAAAATTAAAACTAAAACTTAAATTAACTAATTTTTATAGCACATACATTTAAAAAAAGCTCGTGCTAAAATTTTAGAATTTAGAAATGTGCAGAGGAAAAAATTAAAGAACATTATCGGGTAAAATAATTTTATATAAATATAAGTGTAAAATATAATAAAATACTTTATGATCCTTAAAATGTAACTCTTAAACATCCTTGAATACTACACATACTTTTCTGGCACTTGTAGTTCCAATAATTACTATAGCCACACCGTCACCATTTTTATCGTATGGTCTATCTATATAAGGTTTTAGAAGCAGATAGTGTTGGACAAAAAATCTAAAAATAAACCGATAAATAAAGTTTATATATCTATACTCACAAATATCGAAAATTCTCCGAATAAATATTAAACAATAAGTTAATATAGTTAATAATTTTCAACTGTATTTTTATTAGCTATTGTAATAAAAAGTATGCAAAACTTTGATTATATTATTACAATGGTTCTATATTATAAGACTTATATATATATATATATATATATATATATATATATATATATATTCACAGATATAACGTAAATTAATTTAATTTGAATTTATAAACCATAGAATAATACATACAAACTTGAATGATCGTTGATTTTCGATACTAGTGTTGTATACGATTTATTAGTAAAAGGGATCTACCAACCGAAATATTTTGATGTACCTACGCAATCCATACTGATCGAGCATCATATATTACTTTTTTTCAAATAATTATGAGCAACCATAAATTATAGAAAAATTAATGAATAATTTAGAATTATGAAATAATAACTATTTGAAGTAAAATATAACACTCATACCACCAGGGTTCGACTTAAACTAAATATTAAATATGCAAATTAAAAAAATGTATTTAAATTTTCTATGCTTCCAAACGCATTTATCGTACAAATACAGTCGTTAATTTTTTATAAAAAAATTAATCTTTATAACATGTTGTTTATGCCTATAATTATTACTCTAAACTTCACAATGTTTTAATAATAGTTTGACGAGTTTTAACTGTTCTGCAGTGTAAAAATAAAATAATATTTCTTCAAATCTATCTATTAATTAATTATTTATTTTATTTTAACCACTATTTTATTGCAATATTATACAATAGATAAAATAAAGCTAATTTTTTTTAAAGATTAATGATTGATTGACATATTAACAGGCACGTATACAGGGATTGAACCCCCCCCCCCCCCCCCAAAAAAAAAAAAAAAATTTCTTTGAAAATTAAGTCAAATTATACACCTATTATTATAAAATATTTTTATTACTAGCTATTGGTTAATTTTCTTTTATTTTTATTAGTCGGGTATGAAATACAAGTTTATAATCTAGTATTATAGTCGAATGAATTGATAACTGATTACTGAGAATTACGCACGTGTGAGAACTGAACATTGCGATATATACCTAGAAAACTCACATTTTGTCAATAATCTTTTCTTATATCTCAATTGATGACCAAAAATTCCTATTAAATTGCTAATTTATGTATTATTAAATCAATACTGTAAGGTACATTTTGACCACATTACCTGTTACAACTAATATTGCTGAACGGTCATTCTCAACTCTACAAAGACTTAAAACGTACTTACGAAACAATATGAGAGAAATTAGACTTGCTGGATTGGCGCTACTAAACATATACCGAGATTTTAATTTAAATGTGGTAGAAGATATCGATAGATATTTGCTAAGTTACCACGAAAATAGGATTTTATACTTTAATTTATAATTTTTTAATGTATTATATACAAATTGTTTGATTTTTTTTCTTCTATCTAGGTACTTAATAGTATAATATACTTAGGTAATTTTATGTGCATAGATACTAATAAAATAAATGTCTGTTCTGTTCATAACATTTAAAATTATATTTATTATTATTATAATTATTCTTATTAACTTACTTCTGAACAAATGACATACATAAAATTTGGACACTTAGCATAATAAATGTCACATTAAAAAATAATGAGTAACGAGGAAGAAATTGTTTTATTATATTGCGGTACAATTTGTATTACTATATTTTGTAACCTCCCCCCCCCCCAAAATTGTATTTTGTATACGTGCCTGCATATTAAATTATACATAGATATGATTTAATATGTATTTATAATTTGTTTTGAAAGATAAATAACTCAATTTTTCGTTTAAATTATATATCGTTACATTAAAGTTACATTCACAAACACATACATCACAAAGTTTACATTTCGAAATTGTCATCCAACTTATAAAGTTTAGAGTAGGTACTTTTAATGTTAGCAGAACGCATAATACACAACACTAGTATAGGTACCGTTTCTCTGTCGAACACTGACCACAGATATCATAATATACGACTCTTAATTTATTTCTATACTTTAGGTTGTACCGTCTACGGATGTGTTAAATCGTTTTTCCGACTTCAGACATTCGTACACAGATCGCACGGTTCTGATGTGGTCCATTTGGTACATCGTAGCGATAGCCGAATACACACAAGTATGCATAATATTTTTACAGCATATAAATAGTTTTATAAAATTGCATGAAACTATTATTATTTTTTTTCAAATATTCAATTTAAAATTTTTAAATTCTTCTAGAAACTTGGTAGAAATGTTTTATACACAAATACACAACATACAAAAATTTTTTTTTTTTTTGTATTAATATGTATAAACTGCAATATCACATTTTAGTAAATGGTTCGTGATTTAATTTTTAGATATATTATTAATTACATAGTTATATATTTATTATTCGTTTAAAAAATATTATCAAAAAAAATAAAAGATATTTTCTTTAAACCTATGTGGAAAAATACATCATCATACTATACAATTTCCAAATAACTAAGTTATACACATTTCATAGTTATTTTACATTAATTATTATGATAAAACATCAAATATGTAATGCGTTATAATTACCTGATCCATTACAACAATTATCTTTAAAACTATAACGTTAGTCAGTGCGACCAATGGCCATATAATTATGAGTTATTGTAATTACATATAATTAGAAAATTAGTAAGCAAATATTTTAAATATAATTAAATATTCATTGAAATATTAAATATGTCAAACTTGTAAATCAAAACCCTATGTATAGAGTGTTCTAAAATGTTAAAAACATATATGTACTTACAAGCTTTTTTGAACACACTGTAAGATATATTAGATATATTAAGATAATTTAGATGTATTATACCATTATACGTATATAATTATCGTATTAAATAGCTTTGTTTTTTTTTTTTGTAGACGAATTTATATGTAAATATTTTGTATACGTATATCGTTGATGTAACGGACGATAAGCACGCGTTGCTGAATGGTTTAGTCGATTCTATGGCCACCATGTGCGGTGAGTAAAATATACATATACACACATATATATATATTAAATTAATTTATTTTCCATAGTATATAATATATGGTACGTTATAGTGAAATACATAATATTATAATTAAAAAGTATGAAGAGCGTAGGTACACGGAAACGGAAATGGAATTGAATATTCCAAAAGAAATTTATGTATATATAATTATACAATGAAAAAACAATTCGGTAAAAAAAAAATCATGTAAAAAGACTATGGTGCACCCACAAATTACCAAATATCTATTATATAAGAGGGGAGTTAACTATTAGTAATTTTTTTCGTGCAAAAATTAGACAGTGTTAAATTCTTACGAATGAACTCAACTCGTGATAAAGTTATTCCACCTGGAAAAGTTCACTTTTCCATTGAACGACTGGGGTAGAGCAAGAATTTATCATAAAAAGCTATAGTCAGAAATTCACAAGAATTGAATGCTAATTATTGTTGCAAATAATTGAAAGATTTCATATTGTGTGTGAATGTGTGTGTGGGGTGAGGGGGAAGAGTAAAGTACGTTATCGTTAGAGTCAACGCAAACGGGTTCAAAATCAGTTTCTGGCCAACGAATAAATATAGATTCTTAACAAAACACCGTCATGGGAAACAAAATTGAATTTACAAGTATTTGCGCTCGTGTACAAATCTAGTGTAATATACCATATACACGCTTGTAAATATATCAATGTAGTAATATCAATTGGTTAGACTGTTCATGCCGAACTAATGACATAATAAAATTTGACTGTTATGAAGAGTCGTAGTCTGTGGGAATTGATAACTCCCATAATATATACACGAACTATACTGTTGAACATATTAAACACAAATAACTAATAAGTAATAAGGAACAGGTATTAATGGTCATAAATCATAATAGAGTCACCGCGCTATGCACAATTGTTTATTGTGATTGTTTATTTATTGCACAAGTCGTTAAGGGACTGCCAAAGTTTATGGGGCCATTAGCTCACAAAGGATTCGTTAAATGTTCAAAATGTTCAGTGATTGTTTATGCTTACCCGGTATAATAGAGTCGCATTCACGGTCGAGCAACGAGAATGATTATTAATATTAAAATAATTATGCCCGTAATGTATGGAAAATATACAAATATCAAAATAAATTATAATTATGTCTGTGCTCGCGTGCGCCGGCCGGCACAAATTCATACGGCTCGCCCCGCTGGTTCGTCTTCCGCTCGATCGAGGAGCAGAGATAGTGATGTATAGTTACGGCGGCGTGGATGACAATTACTATAAATTATCATTATACGCGAATCGCGCACCAATAATAAGTAATAATATGTATATATACCAATTTAGGAACCATTGAATTTATCGGCCGGATTAAATTGGAATAAATCGATTTTTTTTTTTTTTTTTAACTAGTGGTATACAAACACACATTTATAGATAAATTTCAAAATTTTTATCGTTTCGGTATGAGTATACGTAATAAAAATATTATTTTTTTGAATAGCAACGCCTATTTTGAACACTATATTCAGATAAGTCTAATTTTTTTAAGTAATTTTGATGTATCAACTGTGGTTCTAAATTAAAAATTGACTAAATAAAAGCCATTTCCTTTTTAATAAATAAATACATTTTTACGATGTATTTATAATAATGCATACAATCATTTATAATTATTTATTATTGGTTAATTTTGAATGTATTTTTTTTTATATATATATATGTGATATAAATAAGACCCATTTAATGACCAGCAAAGTCACCTGCAGATATTACTCCACTTGATTTTTTTTGTTTTATGAAAAATTTAAAAGCGATAGCTTACAAAGATCATCAGTCAGTCTTACAGATTCAAAAAACAAAATCGTAGTTGCGTGTATTGTGTAATAACAATTAACTGAAAGTCAAATAATGTCAGCAACCAATAGAGGATATCTACAACGATTTCAATTATTCGTAGAAAATAATGGTGGAAACTAAGAGCAATTTATTCAATCAATTGTGTAATTATGAAATAACTATTATAAATAATATTTACTAAACAAATGTATACCCATATTATGTAAGTAAATCTTATTAATAACACGTATAAAAAAAAATAAAAAAAAAATACGTAAAAACATTTAAAAATTAACCAATAATAAATGACTATAAATGATTTAATTTATTTAAATTAACCGTAAAAATGTATTTATTTATTAAAAAGAAAATGGCTTTTATTCAGTCAATTTTTAATTTAGAACCATAGTTGATACATCAAAATTACTTTAAAAAAATCAGGTCTATCCAAATATGGTGTTCAAAATAGGTGTTGTTGCAATTGAAAAAAATAAATATTTTAATTGCGCATGCGCATATTGGAATCACAAACATTTTGAAATTTATCTACATATTATGTGTATTTGTATACCACTATAGCTTGTATAAAAAAATTTGATTTATTCCAATTTAATCCGGCCGCTAAATTCAATGTTCCTTAAATAGGTGAACACGCAGTATATATATATATATATATTTGCGTATTAAACGATAATATTTTCCTACTGTTTGATAAATAGAATAAAATGTAATTTATATAATATATTATACTTATTGAAATAATTGTCTTCCCCAAAACAGCTACACACAGTTGTCCTGTTAGAGTTGTTGGCACTCGGCGGGTAGGTGCGTCGCAACACAACTCAAACGTAATCCGGATCAGCATAATAGTTTATCGAAATTTCTGACAGACATTCAAAAACATGTTTTTACGGCTTTCCACGTGTTTTTTTTTTTTTTTTTTGAGATCTGCAGAAAACATGCAAATAAACTCATCTTTTACAGACCTTTGACAATCAAACGGAGAACGGGTAAAGTTATTTTACACCACGTGTTTTACCAATTTGTTTTCTATTTTATTCAATACGTATAATACGTACGTATATATATAGAGTATTAAATTACTAACTTTTAGCTGTGTTTTCGTGCTATATTATTTATATACCTATAGACGATATAACCTTCAAACACACACCGTCGCCGGGCCCGACCGTTGACGTCATCTCTCTCTTTCTCTCTGAACAGGAAACTGTCTAATGAAAAACCATTCTTTTCCTCAAAAAATTAGGAATGGCAGAGACCTGTACGGTTTTCCGTGCATAAAGATTGTGCGAAACAATCGACCGAGTTATAGTTCCTATTCCCGAACATAAACAAATACCATGCGAAAAATAATATATAAATGATATAATATCTTATGTATATTGCATATTTATTATAGCGGCGATTAGTGCTTATCAAATCGGCAAGGTGAATGTGAACTGGAATTATCACGGATACACATTTTTGACTTTTAGTTCTCTGGTGCTTTCACTGTTGCTGTCCCTAGGCTACAGTTCGAAAAACATCCTTGTCGTGTACTTCATGTACATCTGCTTCAACACGATATTGCAATCTGTTTTCGTCATCGCCATGTGAGTATATAATATTACGTATTATAGACTATTAAGGATATTCAATAAAAGGAGTTGTAAATATTCGTTAGACTGCGCCAAACCGTCTCAAATTCTCACTATATCCAATGACTTAAAAATTGATACAATCGATCGATTGGCTAAAAAAAAAAATACAACACGAAATTTCACTCAAAACTTCAACAGCACTCAAAGCCTTTCATTTCCTACTTATGCTCACACACACTTCTCGACAACCCTCCTCTTCATATTCTCATCCCTAAAGACGCGGATATTGTGATCTCTTGATTTAAACTAATTACATCAAATTCTAAAGGGTTATAAATGTCTAATGATGAATAATCTCTCTCATCAAATGAGTCTAAGTTACACGTGTGTGCAAACCTTCAGATTTACTCTTATTGTGTTTGGTAAATATAAATTGTAAGTTTTTTAATAAATTAAAAAAGTACAAATTTATATATATTCATTATCAATATATACTTATCCGAAAAGACTTACAAAGACTTTGCGCACTAGCACTGTAGTTTTTAAGGTCGTGAAACCTAAAAATTAAAACCGTTTTAAAAATTTGCAAACTTCTTCAATTATTATGTATTATAATTTATCACTATTACCGTAAACGATTTTACCCGTTTTTCATTACAGATCACAAATCGCCAAACAACTAAAACACGATTGCTATACATCGGTGTTGGGATTCAATGCTTTCTTGGGCATCGTCCTGTCCACGTGCTTGTCGTCACTCCTGGTATGCATCGAGACATCCCTTCCAATCCGGGTGAGATTATATTTGATATTGACATTTTTGCATACATACATTTATATAATATAATGCACATTGGATAAAATAACTTTAGTTATAATATAAAGCTCGTATACTGTGAAAGCGGAGGGATTTTTTTTGTTTATGCCGATATATTTTATAGGTATGCGTAGTGAATAAGCAATACCATAACAGTTGAAATAATTATCTTATTGATATATTATTATAATGTCACTGCGATCTATGCAATATATTTCATAACAACTGCCATTACTATACCTGTTCCGATAGAATTTCTACGGTACCTTGCATAAAATGTTTATCAGCCTATTGCAATTTTCAACTCGAACTTAATAACTTATAAGATTAGCTTACCTTGCCGTGATCGAAGTTTCTATTATTAAAATACCAGAACGACACGTCTAGTATACCAATATAATGGAAACATTTTTTTTTTTTGTCATGCTTGATTGATGGACCCACAAACAAAACGCTAGATTCTGACGAAATAACAATAGTATGGTCGATGAGACAAATATTGCCGGTAAAATATTAGTCTCGATTACCACAATTTTTAAAAGCATTATTTGGATTATACAAAAAAAAAATTAAGTTTAATTAAAAGAAGTTTAAATAAGATAAATATAACACAAATGGGTCATTACAAGCCCATTTGAATAAAATTATTTATTCAAGGATTATTATTTAAGACATTTCAAGTTATTTATTTCAATCGCGTTAAGCCAATGTCCCATACCAATTTTTTATTTCAAATAGTTAATAACAATGAACGCCCACGCTGACATATTTACTTAGCTAGATCATGTATTGTTTTTGCACGGTATTATCTAATTCCAAGAACGATTTGTACGTTTCAGTTTTTGGTGTATAGCTGTATATTCATTGTCCTCGGAGTCGTGTACGGGTGCGCTGCGATCATTTTCGCCACGAACAAGACCACGATGAAACGTTTTGAACGGCTTCCCTGACTGCATTAATTGGGTGGGCACAACTGCATAAAAACAGTACTATCCATTATCAGCGGCACTGCAAAGCATGACACTAATGATTTATTTATTTATTCATTAGTTTTTTGCAATAAATGTTATACTCAGACACAAAAGCTAAGATGTTTGACTAGGTGTTTACCATACGTAATGATTATTCTTTTTTTTTTACTTTTAACGAAAATCATCTGCGTATTATGTACTTTTTTTTACTGTTCATTAACGACTTGTGCAGAACGCTATAAATATTACAGTATAATTTAACTAGAATTAGTATTATATTATGGACAGAGTTGATCATAAAAATTTATTTATATGCGAATCGCTTACAATCGACCTGGATGTCATTTTTAAAACGTCCTATATACCGCTACAGCAGTGATATCTAAGGGTTTCAAATGAATAAGACTGAATATTAAAAAATCGTTACATAATATTGTTATTCATGACCTTCGTGTTATATTGCCATACAGTGACACGTGTGTGTATAATGTGTATCGACATTAAGTATACCTGCAGTCAGGGCACCAACATTTGTTTTTCGAAAGTAATATTTTCTCTCCAATGATCTACGATTTGTTTGTTCTAAAATATAGTCTAAAATGAATCCTGCTTAGCTACCAAGGATCAATCATAATAAATAACATTAAAACGTGTAGACGTTTAAGCGTGAAGTTCCTGCAGTATTATACAACGTGTTAAAAATTTGATCTTTGTATAACCTCTATCGATATTATTACCGATCGAAAAATTATAATTATTTATTTTATAAAAATTGTTTAAATAAAAATAATTAAAACCGTTATTCCCTTTGTAAAAAGAAAAATAAAATCATAAATACTACATTATACTACATATATCTCACTGTGTGGGTATACCTTTGTATTCAAACAGAGGCGCGTTAAAGAATCTCATGACATTAATTCGATGGAACATTTCAAAAAGGACTAGTCGTTGCTGTAGTGTACCCGCAGAACAGTTATCCTTTTCCCAACATTTTTATACACGAGCTTATCGATTATCGCTACAAACGTCGTGGGTCCTAAACAGTTTATAACGAACACGTGACGCCTCATATTAGACATAATAACACCGTTGATTGAACGCGTTTAATAATTATTTATAATCAATGGTAGCGCGCATATAGTAATTAATCGGTATCGAAAAAAGAATTCGGAAATTAAATCTGTGCACGCCTACGGACGATAATATTATTATAATACGATAAAGATGCACTCTAATCAAAATTATTCATTGTCGCGAATCGATAGACACACTGGGTGGATAGGAGAGGAGATGATTATATTATAATAGTGACTTATAACCCCTCTCCAATTATATTTCAAAGCTATTATAAATTGAATTATATGAATAAACGGTTTGACTTTACAAATTACAATATTTTATGACGTCTTTATGTGTGGTATAGGTAGGTGTGTACATCACTTTAAGACTACGGGAGTAATTGATTTATATTTGAACGAATGTAATTATATAATGACACTCGCGTAACAGTATTATTTTTCTATGGGGTCACACTTTGTATCTTAAAGCCCTGCGGACCCGCCTATTGCGACGATTATTTTCTTAGATTCACGCCAGCCTACAGAATGTAATGATGCGTTTTAGAGTTATAATTATACGAAGCCACATACCGTGCAACTTCGACAAAATTATGAACGTAACATAATATAAATATTATACTATAAAAGCACATGCAGTCTTGTACGCAATAAATAATAATATGTATACCAAAATATGAATGTTATTGGTCGGCAGTTTTTATTTCTCCGTCAGCCCGCGTGTAGTCACAGTCAAATCGTTTGACTTTGTGATGTAATAATAAAATATACGAATATTGCGGGTAAAAAATCCAAAAAACCAATATCGAAAAGTACACAATAGTCGAAACGTGTAGTGAGTTTATGTGCTTATGGAACTACGGTAGGTGGTGTCGAAAATGCGAGTGGGAAGTAGGAAGCTATATAATGACGCACACGCTTATTTGATATTTCATTTCGATTTGTTGTGACTTGTGGAGAAGTGCGGACGGGTGCGAAACGAATAAGTCAGTACATGTAGAGAGGTACTATATCAGTAAATAACACGTGAAGCTTGATGAGACTGTATAGTCAGACGTATTGTTTGGTGTGTGCGTGCAAAGGTACTGCGGCTATACTCGTATTTCACGTGAACGGAATATCTAATACAATGCGTAATATAAAACACAATTACGTATATATATATAGAATATATACCCACACACAATAATATACAGTAGAAGCCGCTTATTAGAAACACGGATAATTGATACAATCGTGTTATTGAAACAAAATGTCTCGGGACGGATCGGCCGTATATTAGAACATTGAAAATAAATCGGATTATTGAAACATCACATCGGTTATTTGAAACAATTGGGAGAAGGTCAGTTGACATATACACCGATTATCTAGCGATAACCAATGTACTTCAATTTTATCTTTGCTGTCGTTACGTTTATTTTTACTGTAATTTATCGCGAGAATGCTCTTTCTGTACATACTGGTCGTACCGTTTGTAGTTTAGCTTCAGCGTGCGTATGTAAAGATTATTAGTGTTTCCTTTTTCTAAAAATCTAAAAATGTCTAAACGCTAAGATTTTAGCCAATTTTCATGCGACCATTCGTGGTTTGAAACTCATTTGACCGATTTGCTAGCCCAATACACACGCTCTGATATTTTCAATGCGGACGAGACTGGGCTTTATTTTGGAGCTCTACCTGAACACACATACGCACTCAAAATAAGTGACAAAGCTAAAGGGGCAATATTACTCGTATGAAAATATGGTCATGGAGTTACTCGACGTAAAAAAACAAATTACGAATGATAAATATTTTACATAATATCGTAAAATATACACAATTGTGCATACTTTTTTAAATTATACAATATAGGTACATACATACATACATATTTTTTTCGCGTACCTATTATTCATTTTTTTTTTTCAATCGCTTATTAGAAACAATCGGTTAATTGACACAATTCACCTTGGTCCCAAAGTGTTTCTAATAAGCGGCTTTTACTGTATATAATATGCATAATCACAATGGACATTATTCACGGTAGAAACGGCTGATATATATATACAATATATATATTGACTTTTCCGACAACTCTCGCCGTGATTTTCTTAACAAACACGTAAAACATATATTTCAGTATTTACTGTTTGTATAAACTATAATATTATTGTTTACTATATTATTTAGACGTACCTGTGTAACGATATTATTATGTACGGAAAAATAGTATTTTATATAAATCCAACAAACAAACGCACGTTTAAATACACGACAGTTTGTTTTTTCAATAAAACATAAAGTTTTGTCATTTTTTGCAAACGACAAATATGATGTAAAGCAAACCGGACACTGTACATTCGACATAAATGTAACATTCAATTTATTTATACAATATGATATTAAATTCCATCCTTTACTCAGTAAATTTACCTGATATTCATAATCATTTAGTCAACGTGTTGATTTGTACAATATTAATACGATATGATTGTAGATACTAAATCAAAAATGCATTCACAAGTACATATTTTATTTTCACAGCGAAATACCAATCATGTTTTAAGAAATAAAACAAAATTTGAATTAAAATATGCATTTTGAACATATTATTATGCATGAAAATCATTCATTAACTGTAAGTCATGCAATACAAAAAATTTGGCCTTTCTCTCTAAAAATAATTGCAGTATTAAAATCACAATTTAAAATTCCTTACAAAATAAATACATAATTTTTTATTTATTTTTCATAAATAAATATTTATTGACTAAAATTCAATTACACTGTTAATTTTATGTAAATATTTAATGTTATTCTAACATTCTATATTTTGTATGTTTTAATAATGATGTTGCTTAATAGTATATTTTATGTAAATATGTAAACAGTAATATTCTCTACTTTAGGCCACGATCTGTTCTGTTATACAAAAATAAATTAGCCTATCATATTGAAAATACGATTTGTTATTTTAATTGGAACGCAATCATGTTTTAAAATCGTTTCGAATAAAAAAGAAAGATGTGGAAAAGTATTTTTATAAATAGTGAATGATCTTGCTATAGATTTTTTTTTTTTTTTTGTGATAGAAATTAGTGAAAGCCCACGTTTCTATAACACCTCTTTAAAAAAGTTGTTAATATTTAATATGAAAACCATTTTTAGCAGTTAGTTACTAAGTCTTATTTTCTTGATAATTTATGTGGGTAGTTTAAAATAAATAAATACATAACACTTAAATTATAACTTATAAATATAATTTGAATAGTGAATAGTGTGTTTTATTATATAGATAATAAGTAAGTACTAAAATAGAATTAATGAACTCAATTTTTTTTTATCATAGCCCTTAAACTTAATGACTTAGTGTCATACGAAATATTGTTATAATATACGCGATTAAGCTGTAAATATTTTCAGTAACATATTTAAACTTGTGCTGCGGTAACTACTGGTATATGTGGTATCCATGAAAAGGCATAATATACCAAGACAATAAATATAATATGAGCTTTACACTCACTATTCCAGACGTTAAATGCAATAAATATGTCCTAACCAATTGATTAAGTTGTACATTTCACGAAGTTATCCAGTTCATGAAGTGGAAATCATTTTTCCACTCGATGAAATATTTAAAATTATGGATTATATTATATTTTCACGAAATAGATACTAAAATTTGATATCGTGTAACTTTTTCATCAAATGAAACAAAATATTTAGTCTTTATTATTATTAAAGATATTATTTTAAAAACTTTGGAATATGTTATTATTTTAATTATTTTAAAATAATATAATATTGGTTAAGTGAGTGCTAAGTATTGTAATCTATTTTTTTTATTTTTTTTTTTTATTTAATACTTTATTTATTCAAATAATTACTTGAATTATGACAACAACTGCTACATTAAATTTTACCTCTAGTTTTGTCTACCCCACTTTTCTACACGTCACTACTTGATTATACTACACACGTTGTGACGTGAATATTACATAATTTACACCAGAATAAATATAGGTAAATTTTATAAAAGGTTTAGATACAGAAATAAAACCAAAAACATTACAACAAAAATTACCTATTAAATAATTTGTTCTTTGATTTAATAATTAAATGATTCAATTATGAGATATCTCAAACTTTTCAAATATATATATATATATATATATATATAATGAAGACCAAACATTTTGTTTTGCTAAGTAGACGGCTATTTGATACACGATATCAAATTTAATACCATCTATTTCGTAAAAATAAATCCATAATTTTCAAATATTACACCGAGTGGAAAAGTAGTTTCCACTTCATAAACTGGATAACTTCGTAAAATGCACGATTTCATCAAGTGGATGCGACATATATGTCGTATTTAACGTCTGAAATCCCGGATGTAAAGCCCATATTATATTATATAGTGTTGTGACGTTTAAAAAGATTATGCTCCATCGCTGATACCACACATATACCAGTCGTAACCGCAACGGATAACCCATTCTCCTACATTATCACTATCCACAGATTATTACTGTTATTATTATTTATTATCAATTGAACAAAAACGACTGAAATTTTTCGAACACCAATGAGTTGGAGTTAAAACACGTTCATTTAAAATTTGCAACAAATTTCAATATACATTAACCGTATATATTATTTTTTGTAAAAAAAAAAGTAACCTACACTTGTTTGCAGTATACAAAAAATACAATAGGTACGCCGTGACATTATCATCCGGAAACTATTTCGGGAAGGCTGATCTGTGTTGTACAAATCATGCGTGCGTGCACTACACCTATTCCATGCGGTCGTGGTTAGAACCGCATGATGTATTATTATACTGTAGCACAATCGCATATATTTTTTATACCGCACAATTCAATAACAATAATAATAAAAACGTATAATAAAGGTTCCCGTAGTCCCGTTACGATTCGGTTATACAACATAATATAACATTTGATGACCACATTATATAGCCCCGTGGGGATGCGAATAATCACGGTGATTCTGTCTCCGGAAACACGACGCACGGTAAGTACCTCAACATATATATATATACCTATAATATATGTGGAACATATATAACGTCTTACGACGAATAATAAATAATATGACTATATATGATCTGCTATCTGTTCCTATTACAGTCCACCCCGCACACACGATTCGCCATCGGCCCACACACGAGTCCGAGCTAATAACACGCGTAATACTGTATCATTAATCATTACATGAATAGGTACCTGCGCTTAATAATTGATTTCGTTTTCTGGACTCCAAGTGGATTTCAACACTGCGCACATCGTTACAAAGACGTACGATAATCGTATATGGTTGTGCTGCAGTCTTACCTCATAACTGCAAGCAAGGTTACAAAATATGTACACTCATCACAACGGGTTATCGTCTAGCCGATGATAATTGCGAAAATTGGTTATTACCTATAACACCGAGATAATTAAATTCACATAATAATAACAATAAAAATCCGTTAAAAACGCGGTAAATACGATGAGTTTGTAGTACCTACATGCATTAAAAACGGAAAATCGCAAACTTCGAACTTCTATAATAACTTTTTTTTTTCCTCCCCGCGTTCTGAGATTGTTCGCGCGTGCAAATTAAGTACGTTTGTTCCGTACATTATACGATTCCGTGTGAGTAGCTATACGAACAGATAAGTATAAAAGTATCTATATTATATAATTATATTTTAGGTAAGTTCGGTGCGGTGGTGCGGTGGAGACAGCGACGACGCCGCGTCGGATGACCGCCCAACGAGAAAATCATTACTTTATTAATTGTTATATTATTCTGTCTTCGCGAGCACCGAAAACTTATAATTGGACTCCCGGCTAATTGGCGGCAGTGCGCATTTTCTTCCCTCCGAGCGCGGGCATCCCATTTACAATACGTCGACGACGACAAGAGGATATTATAAAGTAAAGGCAAGGTATAATAAGTATAACGAACTACAAATAGCTGCGCAATTCACGCCTCACGGTCAATAATAATAATGACGTGAGCAAAAAACCACGTAGTCACAAGCGGAAATAAGCTGCACATCCCCACTCCCTCCTTCGAATACCTTAATAGCATTCTAAAATCGTTATAGTGTTTTCGTTTTTCTACCTATTATTTTTTTCCGTGAAAAAAATCACTTACAAATATTTTTATATGCCTATCGCCAATTCAGACTACAAACTATAGTGCATAAAAATAAGTAAAATAGAGTTTTCTACCAAAAACTTTCTATTAGAAAAAATACTTCGATCGTCGCAACATTGAGAGAGGTTTTTGAAAACGAATGTAATCTAGATTACTGTACTTCGGGAGTGGTAAAATTTCCCAGTAATTTTTAAGATAACCGAGAAAAACAAAGAAATTAAAATATTATTATTAAAACGATTATGTTTAATGACCGCATATTATCTATTTGACAGTTATTTTTTTTTTTTTTTATATTTAAGTTTTCTAGTTCCTATATATAGTCTATGCCACCCTAGAGGAGTATAGGAACTATACAATCTAATATCAGGCACCTCAGTTTGTTTTACACACAATACGATACATGTCATGATAATATATTTTCAGTTGTCGAAGTGTTGGACACTTTCAGGACGTCGACTATTCGGACGTTTCAACGTGTCCATTTATAATGACGAACATAATATTATTCAAATGTCATTATCGATATTATCAATAATGCGTGCGTGCAGTACAGTGTGTTGTATAAGAGTGAATAACAGTGCGGGGTCGTGAAAAAGGCGAGGCTTGCAGGCGACAAAGTATAGTGTACTACGCAAATCCTGCGCATGATTCCTACGTATAATATCGCGTGGGTATACCATATATTACACAGTATATATATTATATATATATATATATACGACACTCGTAAATACAACATACATATATGAGTATAAAACTCCGTATCGCACGTGCATATATATATATATATATGATGCGTACTGTGTATGTTATAGGCTGCGTGTAAAACGTAATAATAAATATATGGCTACTATGTGTACATACGGTTGTACACACGCTCGATCGGGAGCGCGCGGGCGGTTCATGCGCTGTGACCTTCGACGGGCGCTCGCGACAGGATCAATAAACGACGCGCGCGAAGCTGTCGGTCTTCCTTGGCGCTCTCCGTATATCCTTGTAGCCTGCCGCCCTCCCGAGTTCGACGACTTTGTATACAAAAATATATGCTCACACGCAGAATGTGTGTGTGTGTGTGTGTGTGTGTGTGTGTGTGCGTGTGTGCGAAAGATACAAAGACAGAAAGTCGGAAAGACAGAGTGGTAAATATTGTACAAAGCTGACATAGTGTAATGGGAGGAGCGGGAAAGGAAAGGGAACACAAAACTACTACTTTTGACCTCGCTTAGAAAGCGTTCCCTTTAACAGTTTCTCTAAAAAGTATAGTACCCTTATAGAGATCGGTCAAACATCGAAGTTGAATCAAAACAATTTCTAACGTTAAAAATAATTTTTTTTTTCGAAATGTGTTGTCATTTCAGTTTTATTTCATATTTTTCACTTTGATCAAAATGTTACTCAATTCAATTTCTTTTATCACGTCGTTGTTGTATGTGTTATATTTTATTATATTTAATACAATATATACGGAGTGTTTCACGGTGAATTGACAGTTTCAAAAACTTTTGTTCAATTGAACATTTTTAACTTTCTTTTAAAATTATCAATTGTTATCTGCACTACATTTAAATAAATTTTTCGATTTTTTTTTTTTAATTTTGTATTTAAAATCAAGAAATTAAAATTTTTTTCGAGTATTAGATATTTAAAAAAATCAAAACAACCATTTTTTCGATATGATTTTTAAAACATGTTCACAAAAAAAAAAAAAAAAGAAAAATGTTCAACCGTTTATTTTATACGATTTTCGAAGTTTTCACAATTTTATATTATTTAAAATAGATTTTCTGGATAATTGCTGTAACACTGATAAACAAGAAATAAATTTGAA
The DNA here is from genome assembly GCF_002803265.2 of Melanaphis sacchari. NCBI lineage: Eukaryota > Metazoa > Arthropoda > Insecta > Hemiptera > Aphididae > Melanaphis > Melanaphis sacchari. The sequence continues at coordinate 2,173,619 of NW_020270975.1, read as the reverse complement.
TTTAAGCTAACTTAAAAATTCTTTTACTAGTCTAAAATCAAAATGAGAAAATACAAATATTTTCGTGAATATTAAAATATTTACACGGACTGTAGTTCATTTACGTAAATAATTCATTAATGTAATCATTTTTAAAACTGGGGTCAGAAACTTATTTAATACCTATTTAAATAGTTATGTGTACATTTTAAAGCTCAGGCAATATTGCGTTCTGATAAAATTCTAGTATTATAGACATAGTTATAGTATGTGTGCAAAAACAAACACGGAATAACACCCGGATATGAGTAGAGTTGAGAATTTAGTAAACTGAAAAACCATAGAATATGCATGTACTCGTGCGCATTTAAAATCAAAAATAGGAACAATAAAAAAAAATAGGAGTGAATGCGACTTTAAAAGTAGTTTTGAAAGATGGTGAATAGTACGCACAAAATATTAAAATCTATGAACGTATTGTTTTACAAATTATGATTTGAGATGTCAAAATCAAAATTCTCAGTAGTCTTTAAATAATTGAGGAGACAGTCATTTTTACGGAAAAAAAAAAACATTTTTATCTCATTTATTAACTGCAAACACTTAAGGTTTTGATTAAAATAATGTTCAAACTAGCATTATCTATACTCTGTTCAAGCTAAGAAATATAGTCAGTGGCTGATTAATACGTAGGGGCGTGGATTAAGTACATGGTAGACATAAAACGTTGGCTCGATAGGGAGGACGAATAGACGTTGCTTGGATTTCGGCCGACGAAAATTGATCGCCGCCGACTGTTTCTTAACTTATTGAACAGAATATATGCATGGTATAATAATGAGCACAATATGTAAACTCTCCTAAAAAATTGAATAGTAGGTAAATTCCCTAAAAAATATTTTATCACCTCAAAAATATTAGAACTATTTAGCGTAATCCAAAGAACACCACTTGGAAGTGGTTCTAATTAACCTCCAAAAATATTTGTGTTTCTAATTTCAGTTATATTAGTATTTCTATTTCTTTATTCATATTTTATATTCAAAACAATTTATAATCACCATCATTTTAGTTGAATTAAAATTATATATATTATTGTAATAATATAAAATTATTCTCATAGTACGAACTTGAGTAATTTTTTGTCGCGCAGCTAACTATTTGATTATTATTATTTATTGATGATTAAAGAAAAATGTATGGACCTTTTATAAAATATGAATTAATAAAAATAAATGCGAATTAAAGTAACTTTATTACTTATTTTAGATGAGGAACTAACATAAGTGTAATACGTATCTTATGGTTTAGGGAAATCCGTGTATGCGTAATATGGTACTAAAATATTTTTCGGAGAATATACATTATTTTAGGGGAGTTTAAAATTTTAGCTCGGTATTATTTTTATAAAGTACCTATTTTGCCTATACAACACGCCGTGCAACGAATTATAGGAACATAATAGTGATTTAAGTTGATGATTAAGTTTAACAAAATCGTACACAAAACTGCTTGTAACAGGTGTTGGAACTTGTCTGAATATTTTACATAAGTCGCATAATTTATGCACACACGTGTATAATCACTGAAATCATGAATGAACGGGCAAAACCCACATCCTTATAATTTTCAATAATATATATTATTAAATTACATTGTTCGACACACAACTTTTTTACATTGTCGATGAGGAGGATCTAACTAATATTCTAAATCTAACTTATATTTAAAAACATATACAAATGCACTTTTACGATGGTTTTTTTATCGATATTCTTATTTTTTAGAGAGACGAGCATGTGTAGAATAATAATTTATAGACGTTTATTTTCTTTATTGCTAGTTGTTCGACGACAGTTTGATCATACTATAACTTTTGTTCAGTGTTTTGAAATGAACTTTTCTACAATACTTAAACCATCACTACTCATTACGAAAAATCAGAAAAAAAAAATCTGAAATGGAAAAATCAAAAGCCTAGTAAAATAATAAAAATGTATTATATTATTTTTATATTGTCATTTTATTTCTGTTACTAATATTTATTATCATAAACTATTACTTAAGTACTCTTGTTCTATGATTAGAAGTTTTATATCAGTATAAAAAAATGTTAGATTTTCTATATATAATTATATCATAACACCTTATATGCAACATTTAATTCTATAACAACAAAGAAAATATTTATTACAAAGGTAAGAACGGTATTTTGCGTAACGTCATTCTCGTGTGGTATCATCATCTGAAGATTGCTAGTTTTTTTTTTTAACAGTATACGTGTTCCGTATAATTTATATATTTTTGTGTTTTTTATTGAAATTGTTTCATACCTACGTTTATGCTGAATAAAATTGTTTGTTAGAATTTTTCTTTGGTAATTTATTCGACAACAGTTTAAGCCAAACGTGTAATGCTAACGAATCAGATCCATATGCACAATTCATGGTGTGAGTATGCTTCTAATTCCCAGAGCTGGTTGAATTGGTGATATGCAAAGGTGGATTTTGCATTGATAGGAAGGATGGTGGAGACGAAATATTGATTACCAACGGCAAGTCATGCTTGTTCACGATCAGCACCGCGCGACTTTTGCGCAATAATCAGCGTGAACAGGCGCATAGTTAACAGCAAATTTAATGCAATACGTCACACAGTCTTAACTCAAATTTGATTGGACGGTCACCAATGTCATACTCAGTCCCAACTAAGTGAAATGTTCCTGGAAACTGAAAAAGGTTATATCAAAAAAAGAAATTCACAAAACTAGTGAAATTATCCTATTTGTTAAACTTTTCAATCGCACATTTAATGAAAATTATGGTGTGTTACGCGACCAAGTCTTAGCTTTGTACGACAATGACCGTCAAAATCTTGTGAGCAGCAAAAAATTCTTATCTGTTGGACTTCACATAAGAATTTACGAATAGTCATGTCAACCGTGATCCGGATAGCAATAATACTCTGTACAAATGTCGGTGATACATTATACCAACAAAAAAAACCGCACAACCCAAAGACAACACTCAAACACCAAACTTCAATTATAACTAACGATACAATAGAACATGATGAAAGAACTTATTTTTTGGGAAAGTCCGTTTCAAAACACTGCGAACAACCGTCCTTGTACTTCGGTGGCGTGATCACCCGGCACGGGTCCACCCGACCCACGTTTATAACGAATAAATCTGCATCGTCCACAATTTCACGGTCATCCAATGAACTATTCGGAGACTGGTCATTATCGGGACGGGTACCGTTGATCAGGTGATCGACAAACGCGTTTTCTGGTTGGCTTTTCCTGAACGGACAACGAACGACTGGACAATTCAGATCGAACATGCACGGTTTTCCGCGATCAGTTTTGTTTGTATCAAACTCGCTATTTTGCGCCAGTGAAGTTGTCTCCATCTCTTTGTACAAAGCTTTTAACTTTTCCATCATCGTCAAAATGCAGTTAGCCTGTCTTATTTCTTTGTCGCAATGTGGATCTACATATGAAAATGTAATATATTATCATTCTGTTTAGACGCAGTGATAGATCTATGAAGAGAGAGTAGAGGTGGCGGTGATTTATCCTCAGGTACAAAATTTTTATTACAGTTTTAGTGGTTAGGTTAGGAATAAGACAAGTGAAGACTGTGTATTAACTGCATATTAAAATAAAATTATACGTCATCGATTATAAAAATTCAATGAATACTGTTTAAAACAAAATGTATAGACTTAATAGTAAAATTAAAATTAAATTGGATTGTAGATAATATAAAATATGTTAAATAATTTTATGATTTAAATATGTTTTATCTAGCTAGCGAAAGCGTAGTTGGAAAAATTATATAAACCAAGCTGAAAAATACTTCATAATTCTTAGTAACTTTTAGATAAGCACCTAACTCGAAAAAAAATAATAATTTGAAAACGCTTTTAAAATACCTTGCATAATATATAGTAAGTTGAAAATTAAACTATTCCTTTTTAACTTGTATATAACGATGGGTCATGATTACCTTGCTTGGACTTCGGTAGTTTATTTCTACACGAAGTTTTATGTTTGCATATTTTCTTTGGAAGTGATCTTCTTTCGGAACATTTTGTCTCCGACATTTGTATAGGAACAGATTTGTACTGATAATTATTACTATCCGGAGCACGGTTGAAATGAGTCACCACTAAATCCCCCTGCGAAGTCAAACGGACAAAGAGTTCTATGGTGCCAACAGGATTCGGACGGCCATTATCATACAATGGCAAGACCTAATCGGGAAACACATCGCGATTTTTATTTAATGTATGACAATGACAAAAAATTAACGACAGGTATAACAGGATCATTTCATTAGTTTTGTGAATTTTATTTTTGATGTTACCTTTTTCAGTTTCCGAAACCTTTCAGCTTGGTTGGGATTAAGTATAACATCGGTAAACGTCCGGTCGAATTCGAGATGCGTTTGTGCGACGTATCGCATTTGCTGTTCACCATCCACGCGCCTGTTAACGCTGATTATCGCGCGAAAGTCACGGGCTATCCGGCAAAGGTCCGCATTGCTAATTGCGAACAAACATGACTTGCCGTAGGTCATCAATATTTCACCACCGCCAACCTTACCGTCGGCACAAAAGCCACCCTCGCATACCACCAATTCAACCAGTCCTGGAAACCGGAAGCATACGCACACCGGACATGTATTATGTATCTGAACCTGGTCCGTCAAGGTCACGCGGTACACGATCACTTCTAACATAAATATATTATTTCCGGTAACCGGCATTTTGTGGTCTGCTACTGTTCCTTATTTATGACGACAGTCGGTAGGTATGTAATGAAATTTTGATGGTTAAATTTTGCAACTCTGCGCTTTGCGCTACTAAATTTTCTTAAATTAAAAATTTTTAATTAACTATAAACTTTGTTTGTTAATAAACTTTACGTCTTAGCAACCCACTCATGGTTTTACTCGTTGCTGACTCGATGACCTAAAATAAAAACTATGCTTGATGAAACTATACAAATTGAACTACCGTTTAAATATGTACTGTCAGAATATGTAAAAAACATAACTAAATAGTATATATATATATATATATATATATATATATATATTTATGGTGAATTTAAAAATTCCAATGGAACATACGTACCTAATTTACACTCATTGACTGGATTAAAAAAATAATATATTATTATTTTTAATAATTGATTTTTGGTGAGTCTATTTAATTATGACGATACTTACTTTCAAAATAACGTAAAATAATAATTTAAAAATTAAAAGATTAGTAGGTAGTTGATTAAAGACTACATAGGAATGCATGAATAACAATATAATAATAATAATAAACTGTTGTTGAATATCTCTAACCCAGAATATTAACACTGACTACAACTTTGTAATATATACGCTGCTCCTCTATCGAGATATCCGCCATGATTGTATTAACATATTTTTTATACAGTCTTTATATTAAAATACATGTTATGTTATAATATGCGCGTAGTTATGTTTATCGGAAAATGCATATCGTCACAACTGTGTAGTGTACACAGACACATATCGTTAAAAATATTTACAATAAGTAGTACATAGTAATACATTGCATAGTAAAATATAGGTAACGATTTAAATATTATAATTATATTGTGCCATTCGATGATTTTCAAAACTGCATATTATTGGTGTACGTAAACATAATTACAGCCGTAAAACGATTTACAGTTACTAACAATAAAATTTATACCAACAACGAGTAACAATTCACCGCGATTTCGTTCAGTTGCCAGCCAAAATAATTATATTTTATAATATCCAGCGTTACGCTCGGACAATATTTCTGTATACAAAAACATTTTAGATTCTGAGAGGAACGACAAATGTATTAATTTAAAATAATTATATGTGTATTTTTATTTGTGTCTGTTATCAACTGTTGCAGCAGTAAAAATCCTTAGATTTTTGACGCGATATTTTTTCTAGTATGAAATCGAATCTAATCGATACTTTGGGGACGATCAAAAATGAAAAGTTCCCTATACTTTACTTAGTAAGTTGGGAAAAAAAGAAATCAAGAACCATGATATTTTAAAATGTATGATTGTACGGAGAATGATGATACAAATTTTAAAACACTTGTTGAAAATTTCAAGTTTTTACGGTTATTAATTTTTGAATTGTAACATATTATTAAAGAAATCGATTTCGTCGAAAATTGGTTTAACATGAACATTTCCGTTTTTCCATACATTTTTCCGTCCAGTATCTACTATATAAAACGTAAAACGTTCACAATTAACCGTTACATACGTCACTTCAGGTCTTCTCATTACAAAATTCGGAGTCACAGGAGCATACCTCTCGGAAATGGACAGCCATGCTACATGACACAGCTTCTTTCCACTATTTCCGGGTCTTGTGGTTCCATTTAAACCCTCGAGATAAACGGTACCTATCTAGACATCGAATCTACACGCCATCGTTTTATTATCCGGGAACGTGATGGTTTTTGTAATGTGACCATCGATATCTCCTTGCTTATTGTCACTTTGTATTTGTTCGGTCCATTTGGCTCGGAAAAAACCAACCAAGCTACTATGCAGGAACTCATTGCCGGCGGCCCCAGACGTATTTTATGCGATATTTATCAACGGGGCAACTAAATCATGACTTTCCACGTCGAGTTTCGCCTGGCGTTATTACTCGACCGAACCGTTGAGGCGTACGCCGTATTGATCAAGGATTTAAACGACATATAAATAAGTACTATATTATAAGGAATCGGACTGTAACGTCTTTTTAGTCGACCTGCGAAACCATAATTTGCCTCTAACAAACCGGGCAGCCATATTAACTCGGTTGGTTCGATCCTCCATTGAGGAGTACGGTGGTGTCTTTGTCGGGGATTCAGACGCTATGAATATTGTTAACGGGCATTGAACTGTAAATATATTTTTGGTTGACTAAAGAAATCATTACCTATTTAACATGTCGATGATCTGTTTGGCTCGATTAGAACCATACAAGCAGACGGTGCCGCCTTGAACTCGGCTTCAGACGCAGTTGAAATATAAGGCATTGAAGAGAAAACCTTCATCGCTGGATCGGAATGTGACATAATTAAATAAACGATTAAACAAATGAATAAAAGTACAAATTAAATCAAATTCGCGAACAAAACTTAAAACCCCCTTCAAAAATGAGAAGCGAGCCATTTTTTAATACTTAACTTGTATAATGTTTACAGACGCAGAAAAAATAGATCATTACAAAATCAATATCCTTCTCTCAAAACCTAAATCAAGGAAAAATGGGATTATTTATGCAAAACCGGTACCTATTCGACAAAATCGGTTTTCTTATTTAATTGTAATTCAAAAACGAATAACCGTAGATTTATTTCAAATTTTCATCAAATGTTTAGGTATATTAACATTTCCTATAGACAACGTAAGTTTAAAAATATTTTTAAATTTTTAAAAACTATTTACAGAAAACTAAAAAATGTAATATTTTTTTCAATAATTGTCTACAAAATCATTTTTGCTCGATCATAGTTTGAAAATTTAATAACAATGTGCTTATTATAAGTCATTTTTGGAGCTATTTAAAAATATTAAAGATACATAATATACCGACATTTAATAATAGGCATTGAAGTTCAAATATTATTTCAATTTTATAGCTTAAGCTTAAAAATGGAATACAAGGTTTTTATTATAAATAATTGGTTTTAAAACCTAAAAATATATATAAGTAATATTTTAATGTATAATGTAAATCATTTAAATTTTTATTTTATAGCCGTTTGAAGATCAAATAAGGACTAAATTATGTATTTAAATGAGGAATAAAAATTTTAATTTTATCACGATCTAAAAATATTATTCGTGTGAATTGGAAACTTTAACGTTTATTGTGTTTTATACACATAAATTACATTTTCATAACGTTTAAGTTAATTTTAAGTTAATGTCTATTTATACCACAAACGTGTTCACACCACTATACGGTAAGACGGAGTATTGACTCATAAGTTCGAAACAATAACATATCGTATTAATATTAGGTATGTACTATTGAAACAGTTAAATATTAAATTTATAATCTAATGGTAGCTAACAATATAAATATAATATAATACCTTCTAAGTTAACAGATCGTCTCTGTCCAAAATCGTTTTTGTACACAATGAGACAAAGTTGAATTCAAATTTCACACATCCATTACTCAGTGAACAACTAGCCACTAATAATTATTACACGACGCCTATTGTACAGCAGAGCAATACCAACTTACCGTCAACCTTATATTAACTTTTTTCGGTTTGGGTGATTTACGCATTAATCATATTATAGGTATTACGCCAACGTTTTATTACGCACACACTTCATGCTATTACAATATCACGTTATACTCAAGTCGCTGAAACGTTAAGACAGATACATAATGCGCCACACAGTAGTTGTGTACAAGCAAACACAAGTATAATTACATTGTTACATATAGATATATGTACATATTATATTCGTAGATTGATTCATATCGTTACCGTTATACATCGTTGCACAATTCACCCGTTCACGTGCTATACAAAAACATATCATTCCTACGAAATATGTAGATATCTGTGTTTTCACTATTTATATCCGTTGGTCTACGCAGATATTCACTCTACAAGACAACAAAAATCGTTGAATTTTAAATTTGATGTGTATAGACAATATTTTTTTGTTTTTTTAATACATGCGAGTAAAAACTCCACATGATTAAATGGAAATTCAACACTTTGTGTTAAGTATTTTTACTATTTGGTTTAATGTTTTTGATATCAATTATCATCATAATAATATAATACAAACTTACAATTTAACATTGCTAAGCGTGAGTCATCATTTTGAATATAATATTATACATGTACATGATATTAAAATATTTATAACACCTACACTAACCACTTGGCTAAAAACAATGATAAAAAAATATATCAGGATCAGGATTAATTTTATATTCATTAAAACACGACTTAAGTACTAATATATACACGGACAAAAAAAAAAAAAAAAAAAAAAAATAAAGAATACAAAAAAAGAAAAACATTACAATTTTTCTTTAGTATTTATACATACACGGATTGTATATAAATGATTACGAAAACTAAAACTCTTAATATTTGAAAGAGATTAATATAATATTTATGATCTATGGAACAAATCTTCTAATGTGATTTGATATTTCGAGTATTTTCAATGAAATTTTACATATTCCTTTCTGAAATATAAAAAATACAGCTCATATTAATTTTATTGTAGTTATGATATGAATTATACTATGTATTATACACATTATAAAACATAATAAATTTGTTTAATTTACACCCATTAATAACAGATTTGATATTTAATTTATTTAAATTATCATTTCACTGATTGTTTGCATTTGTATTATATGATTTACCCGTTCGTATTACTACTACACAATTCAATTTACTTCATCATATTCATTATAATCAAAAAATAAAATAATCATTCCACTTCTCGCATTGAAATATATATAATTATAAAATCATTAATAAATTGAAAAATGCAAACTAAATTAAATATAAAATACATTTTAAGTCACAAAACAGTAAATGCAGAAAATGTATCTATACATCAAAATACATATTTATTCATGATTCATTATAATAATTTTTGAAAATTAGAACAATTAATAGAATATACAATTTAGCAATTAAATATAAAGAAGTTATTTTCACAAAACCTATATTCAAAACTAAATTGCATCAAATAAAACATAAAAAGTTAAATAAATATCTAATCAATATATTAAACTTAAAATACATAATATTCTATAACAATTCAATATATTTCATTATATAAATGTTTTAATCAAAAATTAATCATTCCACTTCTCGCATCGAAATGAATTGTTTTTAATAATCATCAACATATTGAACTCATTTTGAATTAATTATAATAGTACCTACATCCTTTGTTTAATAGCCCAAATATTAGTATAAATAGACTTAAATAATATCACTTATAACTATGAACAAATAAATTTAAAACACGGATTGTTGTACTACTGGATAAGACAAAAGAAAAAAATGATGAAGTTATTACAGTTATTAATTTTTTTTTTAAGTTATTCAAATTTAAAAAGAAAATTAAAATAAAACTTTTTCCTCATACTCACAGATATCATAATTTTAATTATAATTCATTTGAATTATCATTCCACTACTTGCATTTAATCATTAATTGTCATCTGTTTGTATGTATCAGAATTATTATTTAATACATTTCATAATACAATTCTTTAAATCAGTATTATTAATCATTCCACTTCTCGCATCAAAATGTATTTATATTTTTTATAATAATCATTAATGAATTGAATCATGATAAATTATAGTGTAACCTTTCCAGATAATTTGTTCCTTACTCCATCCTTAAGTTTTATTACTAACATTTAAATATTAATGGAAACTTCAACATCCATCATTTAACAAGTACGTCTAACAAGGTAATTACTTAACTATTGACCAAGAAAAATAATAATAATTAAGATATTATATTTTTTTCTTGAAATTTATAAAATGGTTCTTCTTCAACAATGAACAGTTTCATAATTTTAATTTTAATTCATTTGAATTATCATTCCACTACTTGCATTTAATCATTAACTGTCATCTGTTTGTATGTATCAAAATTATTATTCAATACATTTCATAATACAATTATTTAAATCAGTATTATTAATCATTCCACTTCTCGCATCGAAATGTATTTTTTTTATAATAATCATTAATGAATTGAATCATGATAAATTACAGTATAACCTTTCCTGATAATTAGTTTCTTCCTTAATACTCAAGTTTCATTACCAATATTTAAGTATTAATGAAAACTTTAACTTTCATTGTTTAACATTTTAACACATAAGTCTGACATGGTAATTACTTAACTATCGACCAAGAAAAATAATAATAATTAAGATATTATACTTTTTTCTTGAAATTTATAAAATGACTCTTCTTCAACAATGAACAGTTTCATAATTTTAATTTTAATTCATTTGAATTATCATTCCACTACTTGCATTTAATCATTAACTGTCATCTGTTTGTATGTATCAAAATTATTATTCAATACATTTCATAATATAATTCTTTAAATCAGCATTATTAATCATTCCACTTCTCGCATCGAAATGTATTCTTTTTATTAATAATCATTAATGTATGGAACATTATAATAAATTACATGTAATTTAAAACAGTAGAGTTAATATTTAATTACTAAAATTTTAATTTTAATAGACACCTTAACATTCATCATTTAATACATAAGTCTAACAGAAATGTACAAATTAATTAACTTAATTATGTAGCAAATTTATGTTAAGTAGGATTAATATTGTGTTGTTAAATTTAAAATTAAAATTAATTGACATTTTATCAAAGTTTAAAGGTTTTAATAAAACTGAAAACTATTATTAAATCTGTTCAATATACATTTTAAGAAACTAAATATAAAATTAAAATTTTTAATATACTATACATATTAGCATTATATAAATTATTATTTTAACTGTTAATGGTAGTATAAATATTAATTCATCTCATTTGGTTACAAATTAAATCACATGGAATCAATCCACTTCTCGCATCAATATTGTATTTAAATCATTGATATATTACATATTAAAAAAATATTTTAATTTTATACACTCATTAGTTAAATAATTTCATAAAAATAACATTCCAACCATTAACTTATCAATCTACTTTTTTTTCATTTATGAGAATTTATCATTTATGAGTTTATTAATTATCATCAACCTATTCAATTATTTGAATCCAAATCATTAATTATTATACTTACAAAATGTTTAATAATTTTCTAGAGAGAGTATATGATCAGGTTTTTCCCCTTTTTGATGTTTATCCCACATTGCTCTGTACAGCCTTTCCAGACCATTCGTATATATTGAACAATTGAACAATGGACTTTCAGTCCGTGCTCGCCAGACTTCTGCTCTCATAGTTTTCAAACTAAAAAAAGATAATTATTAGTAAAATAATCATATAAATAGTATGATAAATATATAATATTAATTGAAATAACAACTATGAATAAACACTCACTATTCTTTATCAGTTCCTAGTCTGATAGCAATGTCTTGATATTCCTCTCTAGTCCTTGCAATAAGTTCAGGACATCCTAGTGTTGCCAATTGTGATGCTGCTACTCTGGATGCTAATGTCTCTCCTATACATTTAAAATTTTAAATAAATACTATATTGGATAAGCTATAAATTATATAATATAATACCTGGTAAGGTAACAACAGGCGTGCCTGTCCATAATACATCCATACTCGTAGTATGACCATTACAGAGAGGAGTGTCTAAGCATACATCAGCTAATTGTCCTCTACGTACATGTTCTTCTTTTGCAGCAACATTACTAAACAATATACGGCCTGCTTCAATGCCCAGATTGGCAGCTGTGCTCTGAATATGGTTTTCACCGACTGCCGGGAAACGCAGCAACCACAAAACAGAGTTGGGTACAGCTTTTAAAATCTAAACACAAAAAATGTTAAAATACAGAACACAATGTACAAATAAAAATAAGAATATGTCCTCCTTACATTAACCCACATAAGAAGAGTGTTTGGATCTATTTTGTATAACTGATTGAAATTGCAATAGACTACAGCGTCTTCAGGCAAACAATACTGTTGGCGTGTAGTAATAACAATATTTTGTGGTACTTCTTCTCCTGTAGCTGCTTTATTATTACCACAGTTAGTTGCTAATCCATTTTGTAATACAACTCCATTTACTGAAGTTTGAGCTTGTCCAGAAGCAATCATAGTCTAGAAATAAAACAGATGTTATAGTTAAGTAAAACACTTCAAAGTTTATTTTTAATTAAAATTACCTCAATAGGTGTAGTAGTTGGCAATTCAGCTATTTTAAAATTAACTTCAACAGGCCTAGTCAGTTTTGAATCAGTGATTTCAGACATGATCACTTGTTTTATTTCTGTTACATTAGTATTTTCAATAATTGGCGATAAATCTGCAGCATTGATAACAGCCACGTTGTCAGCCATGTCTTTTCTACAGGTAACCTTATCACATAAAATGATTCGCTCGCTCAAGTGAGGGAACATTTGTTTGTGATCACCAACAAAATATGTATGAGGCATATAAGCTAATTTTTCACTGTACTGAGATGCGAGTTCAATAGGTGATGTAACCATATCAGTAATTAAGTAGTCCATAAAGGGAGCTCCACTTGTGCCTGGATATCCAAGCCACATAACCTAAAAATAAATTTAATATTATAGCGGTCACATAATACATTGCCATACCATAAATTTTATCTAATAACTCTAATGAAAATAAATCAATTTACTTGAATTGGAGCAGGACGCAATGCAAATATTTCATTTCTTGCACCTTTTGTGTATCCATTCATATTTACTAAAATGTGAATGCCATCGCTATTAATCTTATCAGCAGCTTTTCCATTACAAGGTATCTATAATATAAAAATATGATTAATATATAAATACATAGAACATCATTAAAAATTTACAAAATATAAATGTAGTTCAATAGAGTATTTTTGTTCTTACATTTGATAAATCAATAAAATGCTCTGCTTCTCTAGCGATTTTTGATCTGAATGTGGTAGTATCATCTGTTGATAGAGCATAACAGAATATTTCAACTTTTTCTTTATTATGAAGACCTGGTATGGATTGCATTAAATGTGAAGTAGGATGATTTCCAAAATCTGATGACACGTATCCAATACGTAGACGATTGCCAGGAGCCAATTCTTTGGTATAAGTGTAAGGAGGTTTGTGCAAGACTTGAATTTTTTCCAAACACAAAGCAGCATGTCGTCCAGCAATTGCCTTTCGAAAATTGTGAGATAATGGGTACAGCATAGAATGATGAGGATGGACAGAAGGCAGACGGTTTTTTTCTAATTGTTCAGCAACGATGCTCACTAATTTCTTCATGCGAGATTCATAATCAGTCCAGTCACATACAATTTGTAAGCAATGAGCAAGATTACAATAAGCATCAGGAAAGTCTGGTTTTAATCTCAAAGCAGTTCTATATGAGGCAATAGCTTCTGGAATATTTCCAGAATCCTTGTGAATAGAAGCCAAATTACTGTGAGCATCAGCAAAAGCAGGGTTAATTTGTATAGCTCTTGAATAACATTGTAGAGCATTTTGTATATCTTGCATTTCTTTGAGAGTGTTTCCCATGTTTGAGTATGCATCTGCAAACGTAGGCTGAATACGAATGGCTTCTTGATAGTGATTTAAAGCTTCGGTTAATTTTCCTTGTTGTTGAAGAACAGAAGCCAAATTGGAATGAGCGGCAGCAAACTCGGGAAAAACTTCCAGAGCTTTCAAATATAGCCGGGTCGCCTCTTCTATGTAACCTTGTTCTCTTTTTATATTTGCTAAATTGTTTAGAGAATCGGCGTGTGTTGGACATAGCTTCAAAGCTGTATTGTAGCATTCTTCAGCATCGACAACCTACACAATAAATAACATAATAATCAAGCCAATATAAAATGTAGAAAACAAATTAATTAACATACCTGTCCTTTTTCTTTTAAAGCATTAGCCAAATTGCAGTAGGCATCAGGAAAGTTGGGTTGCAGCTCTATAGCACGGCGATATGTATCAATGGCTAAGTCAATAAGTCTAAACAATAATTTAAAAAAAGATTAAAAAAGAAATTTTTGATAAATAAACACATTTTTATTTTATATTTACCCTTGTTCATAATAAACACAAGCCAGATTTCCATGCACAACAGCGTTGTTCGGACTCAATGCCAGTGCTCGAAGATAAGCAGATACAGATCTGAAATAAAATTACATGATTATACTTGGAATCTTTAGCAGTTGCTTCAAAATATATTTCAATATAATTTAATTAAATCTGACAATTTTAACATTCAAAAAATTGTATACAAATTAAACTCATAATTTTTGTAAATTTATTTTTAAATTAAAATCTTAATGGAATGAAAAACGCAGTGATATACATGTATCAGTTAATATATGAATACATAAAAAAATATAAAAACACTGCAAAACGTAAGGATACTGGATACAAAAACCTATGAACCACAAAGTGAAAAACGTAATATAAAATAAAGAATTCACATACGATCACAAGAAATTGTATATATATTTATATAATATTGACGTCTAAATTAAATCAGTTTCCTACCGAAACATACACAAAAACACTTTTATACTGGTATATCTGATACCAGAGTATTATTTTTCTTTAAAAATCATAAATCATTCATACCAAACAATATTATTTTTAGGATGAGAGAATGACAAAAAAAAAAAAAAAAGAAATTTAAAATAGGAATAAAAATGAATAACACCGAGCACACACGCACTTCGATAGTCAGAAAAAATAGTTTAAAATAAGTGCTGCCTATAGATTATATATAAGTCTTAAGTCTAAATAAACTTAAATACGTCACATGTTCCTATTCACTTGATTGTTTCGTTATCATTTGCTCAACTGTAAGCGCCGAACGTATTACCTCTAGAGAGGACATTTTAAGCAAAGTGAACATACTGGCACATACGTTTACCATGTAAACAAACATAAGTACGGTGTGTATCATACGGAACGATCAATTTCAGTATTGCAATCATATACCTTCAAATTGTCTTAATCGATTATTAAGTTTTTAATGATCTATTGATAGATATATTTTTTAGTGTTTACTGTTTAGAGATTAAACGGTCGACGAAATAGTTTTAATCTGTAGCCTATACTACTCCGCTCATATATACGTCTAAAGTAGAACAAAATATTTTTTACTTCAGTTAACTAAAATTTAGGTTATAAATAAATAATAAAAAAAAAAACAAAACGAAAAATTCGTATCATTAAAAATAAGATTTAGTAGTGTTTAAGACTTATAGGTTATACAAGCACTTATCGTTCAAACCAAGGTAAACGCATATTTTTTTTTTTTACAAAACAAAAATTGTTCGGAGATAATATAATGTTAACTATAACATACAAAATAGGTCATTCAAATCAATCATTACATATACAGACACCATGTATGTGAATATCATGTTGATTAACGTCGTATATAAATCCCGTACAATTTTGCGATGTCAAGCAAAGTTTAATTTCCCGGCCGGGAAAAGACTACAGTGATGTGCCCCATCACTCTGAATACAAAAGTCACTGTGCTTAATGTAGCCTAACGATAACGACTTCGTACATAATATAATTGACGGGCCAAACGGGGGCGGAATATTGTTGTCGGTGAGTAATAATATTATATATTGTGCATTTATGCGTGCGAGTCTTGATTGTCAGGAACAGAATTCCCAGCAGTCGTGCCACACGCTAATGTTATATAGGACTATATAGGTTATAAAGTATGTTCAGAAAGATCGATATTTCCCAACCAAATATAACGAAAAAACGAATTTAATTTCATCCGATCACAATATGATATAAAGTCAATAAATTCATTGAAAAAGACGTTGAGAAGTGAAACACGCGTAGTGTCACGAAACTACTTTCAACGGCAGCTATGTTAAACAAATCAGAAAATAATATCTAAATAATAAAATGGTTTAATGAAAATTATAATTAAGAATTTTTTTTACGTTATTGCCAATTTAGTTTTATATTTAAATCGAATTATTCTCAAACATCGAACTCATTAAAATTCATAGTTTTTTATGTTAAAATAGTACTTGAAATCGTTTTTATTATAATTTGCATTATGTTTACATCTGACATAACAAATAACATTAAGTGCAAAGCAAGCAAAGAGTCGGAGTTCGGAATAAAATTTTAGACAATTTGTACCCTTAAAATGTTATTATAAGCTGCAACATAGTTTATACTAAACATATTATACTTTCATGGAATAATATTATATCAAACACACCTAAATACAATTTATTATTACTATGAGATGAAATTAATTAATTGAATTAGTAAGTTTGTAAAATTAAAATTCAGGTGGTGCACTCAGAACCTGCGGGTAAATAAAAATTCAATTCAATTTTTTTTTTTTTTTAACTTAAAAGTAATAGATCGGTATTTAGCTTATGATTGACACTTTAATACTTTATAGAACTGTCTTTTTTTTAAATTTATTTTTTACTATTTGTTTTCATATCGTCGTAAGTATTCGATACAGTTTTTCTTACTCAATGTTTCAATAAGTATTTGTTTAACATTACCTATACTATTAAACTCCATATCTAAATAAAAACATTTAGTATTTTATTCACTTTATATTTGAGCACTCTTATATTCAACACCAAACAAATAAAACGAATAACTTATATTGAAATTTGTAACATTGATTTTCGTAAATTATATAATTATATCTACAAATATTTAATTAAAACACACGTCATTATTAAAAATCATAAACAACTTATATGATGTTACGGATTTGTGAATATTTAAGTTGGTTTTTACACGAAAATCTATAGATTGCATACAGCATATACATATACATTTTGGATAATATTTTTATCTGAAAAAAATAAATAAATAATATCTGAATTTATGCGTTGGATATTATACATTTTGAAACGTTAAGCTACATTGAAAATATATTATACAAAGAATGGAAAGCGAAAGAAAATAATAAAAAAAGTCCTAAGTAAACCAGCTGTCAGTTTTCTACAGCATTATTTGATACAAAATATTAATTCGGTATTCAGTATTCATAAGCCGTGTTTAGTTGAGTATATTAATACCTACTAGTAAATTATATTTTATTGCCAAAAGAAAATATCTCAAGAAAATCGAATTTTAGTAACAAAATGTAAAACTTTATGTATAATAACAAAAAACTTCATCCTAGTTTGTTTATAGCATATACCTTATATATACTATTTAGTACAAGTTAAATGGTTTATAGTAAAATTAAATTATAAACTATTTATACAAGAAAAATGATATAGTATCAAAAAATTAAAATATAGAAAATGGACCAGATTCTAAGGATGTTTGTTTATTTCTCAACAAAGTAGAATATAAATGTCAGATAAGTGAATGAGTATTAAATAATGATAGTATACTAGATGATTTTTTTTTTAATTAATAAATATATATTAATTAATATTGTAATAGGATGAAGTTTAAAGTTAGTTGCAATTGAAAATATTAATTATAATGGTTATTTTATTCTATCTACTTAAATCTGTAGTCAAATGCACATTTGACATATGCTACTGCTTATTAAAAATAATACATAAATACCTGATATATGGTAAAATATTACTATCAAGTATTAAGTAATAAGTAATAATAAACGCAATAACAGCACTACGGTATTTGTATCAAAAAAGTAAGAAAACAATAGTAACTATTAAATATTAAAAACATTAAATGCCTAAACGTAAATAGTAATATATTTTGACATTTTGTACAACATACCAACTTGTTATTGTAATTTGAATAAAATAAAATATTATATAGTAGAAATAAAATTTCAAATACCAACAAATAAATTACAACAAAGTTGACTAATTTCAATGGTCTATCAATTCAAAAACCGAATACGATTATTAATAAACCAAAATCAATATATTAATAAATCAATAAAATGTTTTGTTGTAGCACATAAAAATAACATAATCAAAATCGTAACCTTTAAACTGCCAGAATTTGAGAAATTATTGTACGATAGATATATTATTTTATTCCCTCGAGGTTTCTACAGATAGTGTTATATATATATATATATTTAATTTCTATTTATAAACTGTGAATAGAAGAAAAAAAATACGATGCATTAAAAGTCATATTTTGTACACGACAGATAATATTTACATACACAATAAAAAGTAATTGATGGATTATAATTTAAAAGCAATATAGTTCATGGAACTAAATTATGAATATAAAGTAGTAAAAATATTTGATTAAAAAACCAAAATGTTATTAAAATTTTCCTAAGAAGATAACCTCGTTTATTAAAAATTGGAATAAATAATCAAAAAAAAAAAAAGCTAAAAGAAGAAAGTTTAAACCGTTAAAAAAACCAGAACGTATGTTTTAAGGATATAAAAACAAATACGTATGCCAGTCATTCTCTTTGCCCAGAGATATATTATTCGAATATTATTATTTTAAAAACAATAATTGTGTAAAGGATCACATTTAATACGACGTTAATTCTATTTAAATTATCGTTGTAGTTGTTGTTTGAAACAGGACAAGCGTTATAATAGCAGCTTAATACGCATTTGATGTAATCCATTTAAGCAATATAAAGGATAATACTATATACATTCCATAGGACGGTACTTCACGAATAAAAATACATCTAAAGCATACGCGTAAAATGATGACATAACCTAGGCCGGACTCTTGTACATATTACTATTCAGTATTATTATATTATATAGGTGCATCGTTAAAAGAGAGAATAACATTTTCCAAAAAGTTTATATTTAGAGGAGACTCTGGCGTGTGTCCAAGAAGTTAACGAAATTCAAAACGTTACTACAGCGAATGACTTAACTAAATTAATATTATGCTTATTTTACTATGTATAATTATAAATTTATAGTTTTGAAAACTTTTGATCCTACACAAGTCATAAATAAAACAGTAAACAAGAACATGCCGTCGCCGCTTTCTATTTAAAGTTTCAATCTATTAATCGGAAGTTACACAAGAAAACCTATCGCCAACATACCAAGCCTTCTACTATCTCTACTACCCCGTAGAGATGCACGCAGGGGTGTATACCAAGGTTCGTGAAACTCCTCAGGCTAGATATTAATAAATGAATTTTGCGAACGAAAGTTAATATCGAAAATGATTGCTTTCATCCATACATATATACACATTTTACTGAGAAAAATAAAACATAATATAAAATAAAAACGACTACAGGCGATGCGATATTACGTGCAATATTATTCCGAAAACGGGACGCACGTGCATGCACGCACGAAGGTTTGATGATCACCACAGGCGGTGGGGATTGTTAATGTCACCAAAATAACAATTACTACAAGGTAGCCGCACCAGTCTTACAGCAGGGATTTTCCCTCGGGACAAAAGACCAACGACGCCAAAGGTATAATAAACTATGAATACGAGTGAGTATGAGTGTGTGTGTTCAAGTGTATGGTCCTTCACATCTGTAGTAGTGACCCTTCAAAATAAATCAATTCCATTATTTCCATGGTTTAAAAAGTGACGTCGGATCGAGAGTCCAAACGAAAAAATTAAAAACGCAATATAATTGTATTTCCTAGTCGTTCTTCGATTTTTAGTTCAAATTCACCAAATATGAGACGGAAAAATAAAATGTGACACTATCATTATCGTTAAGACCTTTGACAGAACAATGCAATGAGTACAATATTAAAGACGACGTCAAGGGTTTTATATTATTATCTCGTAAACGTCTATTCAATTAATGTCTGTCTCCTCCGTATCGCTCCTCATTCCAGCCGACTGAAACTTATCAAGACGTAGCTAGTCTTTTAATTAGAAGGATTAGGTATACGGGATAGAGAAATAAGAATTTATTTTGTTTTGGGAAGGTGGGTTTCTGTATTTGTTCATATCAAGTAATTTCTAACTTTCTACGATACACGTAATAGATATAATACCCAACCCAAGTATTATGTGCCAGCCGCCAATATCATTAACGCTCGAAGTCACTATTCTGCACTTCACTACGAGTAATATTACGCGAATAATAACGTGGCGGCGACTGAAAAGGGACAAAATATATTATAAAAGCCACATTTCTAAAACTGAGGTCAACGTCATACAATGAGTGCAACGAACACTGAATAATGTGAAACGTGCATGACGGACAACAAAACGGTGTTCTACAATATTTTTACGCTTTTGTCGTAAGCAAACGACGTTTTATTTTTTTTATTTTTTTTTTTTTTTTGTTCCACGGCAAGAGCCCTCCCCCCAAAAGCCGTGCGACACCCCCTCTCTATCGTCAAAATGTGTCTACGGTTATTAATGCGCACGTTACGATATCACAATCGTTAAACACGACAACGTTACGGTGACGTGATGATGGTGATGATGATGATGATGACAATGCCGCGCGTACCTTTTTATCCACCGTTTAACGACGCCCAGACATCCGTCGGCCGGGACGTCCCGGAGCGCGGCGGACAACCGCAACTCGTCATACTTCCGCTGTTCGTCCGGCGGCAGTATCGTTATGATGGTGTACACGACGATGCACTGGTAGTCCATTGCGCACCACCGCGGTACAAGATTTGCCGTGCCGACGGAACACTGCACGCGCCGCGACGGACATGCACCGCGCGCGCGACCGCGGGGTACCCCGCCGCCAAGGTAATGGAGAGGGGGGGAGTGACGGACAGGCGGTCCTCGGACTGGCGTGCGTGCGGCCGGCGATACCGGGAGATGTTCGCCAAAAGTGGACGGCCTTCGATGTCTCGCGCGCGCGAAAAAAAAACTTTGTATGCGTTGCGTGTAGCGCACGCGCGGCGCGGACGCGGCCGACCGCGAGCGTGAGAAAATCATGCGGCGAACGGGTCGATCTGACCGCAGCGACGACACGGACAGCGCGCCGGACTTGCAATGTTGCATCTCCCGAAAGCCCGGTGCGACGAGGCACGGGCGCGAGTGCCGACCGCGGCGGGCGAGCAACAGGCGGCCGCGACGGTGGCGCGCCGCGCTCAGCCGCCACCGACACGACGGTCGGTGGCGGTCGCCATGACGATGTCGTAAAATACCTATAAGCCGTATCGTAATGGAGTATGGAAAACGCTGCAGAGAGTTCAAGCGATGTCGTGTCGATGGGTACGCGTCACGAGCTCGAGGAGGTGGAGGCGGACGAACGGTACACGGCGCGATTGGATATCTCTGGCAGGGATTTTTTTCGTTTTTTGCTCTACGCTCAATCACTCGCTCGCCAAACCGTTTCCTTATTCAATACGCATAATGATAAAAAAAAAAAAAAAAGGATATGTATATTGTATATATATTATGTATTTTTAAACGTCGTCACAGCGCCTTTGTCACCGCGATCGCTGTCTCGACGCATTATATCATATCGTGGTACACACAGAAATACTAAAGAATAAGCAAAAAAACCACATCTTGCACACACACCAATACAAGAAAATCATATACAAAACACCGACGCGTAAAATGAAAAATATATTGTAATCAAAACCCCATATGGTTTGTAAAAAGAAAATCGCTTTGTTATTTTCTATAAAGCCCACAGTCGTTGCAGCTGTTTAGGGTGACCGACCTACATTATTACACACATATTTCACGAAGCACTGCAAGTGTACACACAACGGTTCAAAATATGATGTGAAAAACAATATTATTATGTAGTATAGTTATAAGGCATAAAAATAAATAAAATGCGAGCATTTAAAATTATTATAGATGGAAAAAAATATAAATATTTTTCATTCATGATTATAATTACAAATTCAATAAGTACAGGAAATGTTATAGTTAGATTGTAAATTTCAGAAACAGACAAAACAGTTATGAATATTATAATATTATATAATACAAAAATAAATACTATTAATATTCTTTACTATTTCCATCATATAAAGTGTCCGTTTACCAGCGTAATATTAGCCTATATACATACACGCACATAATTATAAATCAGATTTCACAAATAATAAATAAAAATATAATACGAGTCCATTTATTTTAATGAAATGCATTCATGTTAAAAAGAACTAGAGCGAATAAATGCCCAAGATAACCACGTAAAATAGTAAAACTTTATTCACCTCGAACGCAATTTAACACTGAGAAATACAGAACATGCGCGATTTAAAACATAAATAATTACAAACTACAGTCTACAACGAAACGGCGATCATATTAAATTTATGCGTATAAAACAATATATATATAAACACTATCGTCTAAACAAAATTATATTTCAGCACGAATAAAAATATTTGTTATAACAAGAGTACATCCCTATTTTTATTATCAATAAAACTAAATTTTACGATTTCATGTCATCAAGATTCAGATTTGAAATATTAATAAAAATACAAATATAAAATATTAAAACGAACACACAGGAAACGAATTTATTTTGATTGAAAGTACTTACAGAAAAAATATATATGGGCAGTGAAAAACTACATTTTATATTTTCTATTCCAGTTACTATGTAATGTACCTCTCTGATTTTATTTTAATAATAGCAGTTTATATTTTTATAATTTTTTTTAAGATATACGACGAGGTTTATACGATAAAAAATAAGTTAAAGTCAACATTGGTAATATTTAAATTAGTGAAACTTCTTCTACTAAAAATCACTTACAGTATTTTATTTTATCTGAAGTGTAATATAATATTATACCTAAGTAAGCTTTATAAATAATTAAGATTTATTTTATATTATAGCAGAGATATTTACTGAAGTAATCATAATTTTATACCTAAAGCATTAGACTGAAATTTAACTAGAAGTTATGAACAATAAGAACGTCGATTGTGATAATAATCTGTTGTTATTCAACTAACACTTAAACATAATATAACATAATGCTTATTATATTTTATAAGAGGAAGACTTAATATAAAGCACGCTTGCAGTTGTTTTGAATATAAATAATAACAAATTCATAATCCCAGTATTATGAGTTACTAAACAACCATCTTACTTCAAAATTAAATAATACCAATGTACAAGATAATTCACCAAGCATGCACCCTAATTTTTCCTTGTAAAATAAATTTATTCAAACTCCGATTTTTGGAGTTTTAAAGTATAATATTAAGTATTACTTCAAAAATTAAATTTATTTTATACCATTTTAAAAAGTATCTTCTGTAAAAATACAACTTTTTTTTTTAATGAAAACCAATTTTTACTGTAAATTTTTAAGCAGATGATTTTTTTTTGAAAATGATAATACAACCAAATAAAAATTTGGAAGAGTAAATTTTGAGTGATTAGATTATATATTCTAAGAACAATAACACAAAAAGAAATATGTATTATATTTCAAATTATAAAATTATAATATATCGATTATTATTTCACTATAATTTTAAAATTTTAAGCTCTAATACTATCCACCAAACCTATTATATCCTTAGTACACAAAGTCCAATAATTCTAAGACTATATTCATTCGAACTTCTATTTAAAATGATTTGATAATATTTAAAGTTCAAAAATAATTGCACCAAAAATGATCGAAATATACAGTCATAGTCACAAAGATATTTATTAAAAATATGAAATAAAAATAAATAAAGAATAAATCGGCCATCACGCCTAATCTCATTTCACACGTTACTCAATAAAATTATAGGTAGAAATATAATTTATCTAAATTCGAACAAAATACTCGTATATTGATTAATACAGACGACACAATAGTTTTTGATATTTTTAAACTAATAAAAAAAAAAAGTATGGGAACACCGTGGTACAGAAACATGTATCGATTCTCATTTCTATGTACAATCTAAAATCTAGTTGTCATGAGGTTTTATCATAAATCCATAACAATTTACTTTTATATCACTTACCGAAAAAAAGACTGATAAAATCTACAAAAGTTTAAATTACATTCTTTCAACGACAACAAAAAAGTAATTAAAAAAAATCAAAAAAAATATCAAACATTCTGTAGATAATTAAGCTTTTTTGCTAGTTGATAAATTCAACCACTACTATCTCTAATTTTTTATTTCAATAGCAACAAAATCTGGTGTTCTAATTACTTTTATACTTTTCTGATTGTAAAGTTTATTAAATTATAAAAGTATTAACCCAAATAATATGTATAATACAGTTAATTTTCTTAGTACTTAATGCATTAAACATTTTTTATCACAGGTTAGGTTGATAAATGATTAATTTATGATGGAGGGTAGATGAGTTATTTATAGTCATTAATTAATTTTTTTATTCTTCATAATAATATGATTCGTATTATCTATAAATTATAAGTTATAAATACGTATATTGTAAATCATAAAATTAAATTATAGAATCGCTAGAAATAATAATAATAGACACACGATACTTTATGCATAACATATTAATTATATAATATGGAATTTCCATTAGTCTTAGTATTTTAACTAAAACTGTAGATATATAGAGCCTGTAGTTTCTATGGTAACGGCCAAATGTTCATAAGGGGTTCTCAAAATACATACATTTAAATAAAACAATAAATTTACATAAAAATAATTAGAATTTAGTTTTTCCCGACTTCATAAATCACTGAAATGAAATTTATATCAAAATAAATAATTCACAACAATTAGATTAATGTTATTAGGATATTAGAGTACAAATACAAAATTTAAATTATATTTGGTTTATAAAATAATAAGTTATTTAATGTTATTATTTAATTTAAAAGAAAACTAAACTTATCGTTTTTAAATAAAACCGAAACTTTTTCATTTAGTTTGCTTATTACAATATTATGGTATTGTATACAATTAATTTCAGTTATAACTTAGAATAGATATATCATATACGCGTACCTATTATATCTACTTGATAAAACAGCTGTCATACAATATACTTAATAAAAATTATATTAATATATTGTACATATTATTATATTTAAAAATAATCAAATAAATAGTTATAAAACATAATTATGGAAAATTATTATTACTTTTATATATAGGTTAGACAAACAAAACCAGGTAAATTTAAGTTGATTTAGCTTCTTTAATGTCAGATGTCTCTTAACTTTGAATTCACAACTAATACATAATATAAGAACTTCAAGGACTTAAATGTTTCCTTAAAATTTAAATTTTGGACAATAATTACGAGTATATGATATATCTTGATGGTAAATATACATAATACATACTATAAAATTTAAATAATGTATTACTTACCTATCAAATATTCTTGATTCTTTTAGTACATTTCCAAGATTTATGTATGCATCCAAAAAGTTTGGATCCAAAGCAACAGCTTTTTCAAAATGATGAATAGCTAACCATATTTCATTCAAAGAGTTGAATACACATCCAAGATTGCTCCAAGCAACAGCAAAATCTGGTCTAGTTTCAATTGCTTTCAAATAACATGACTGTAAATACAAAATATAAAAGGATCCCAGAGGAAATTCAAGGAAAGGAATAAAAAAAAAAATAATTAATAATAAGCAATAGCTGTGTCTTATAGTTTAAGTGTAAACGGAAAACAGATTGAAAAAAGTGTTATGTACAAATTCCCTCCAAAAAGTTTTTTTAAGTTGGAAAAGCGCAGAAGAAGACATGTAATATTATGCCAGTCTAAACAAAGACCAAAAATTATCTGTGAAGGCTGCTAAAATAATATTACATGGGAAACTTGTTAAAACAATTATAGTTTTCTTTAACTAAGAAAGGAAAAGCATTTATAACAATTTTAACAGCCAACAGACAAAACGCGCAACTACGCAGCAACATACTACGACACAAAATATATTCTGATATTTTTGAAATCGTACTATGCTTATAAAGGGACCTAAACGCGCTCAAGCCATACTTTATATTTTATATTTTAACACAATAGAAGTGTTAGGAGAGAAAATGTACACTAGCGCGCATGCTTCGTCATTAACTTCGCATTCCTTGACACATTCCTATAAACAAAAACAAAAAATGCACTTGTTAAGAAAAAAAAAATCCTAACATCTAAAATATTTGCCCACTTCAATTGGAGAAAATCATGACTATTGACAACTTAATAATAAGTATACGTATAATGTACTCATCACAACACTTTTAATATCATAATTTTCTCTAAGAAGTATTGAAAAATTATGATATTAGATCAAAAATAAAATAAATTTTGGCCCTTTTTGTAAAACCGGCATTGACACCGTTGACATGAACATTGTTACGAGAGTGTGAGGCGAGTGGTTACCAATAAATTTAGTACTTTTGGTGTAATTTCCCGTTTACAAAATTTGATTTTAAGAGGTGTGAATTACTTTGTACCTATTAATGTATGAGGTGGTAGCTATTCAGGAAATAGGAACACACTCGCCGTACATCCTCATCAACTAAATACACAACATTTTCGTATCATGGACCTAGATAAATTGACGGATGGTACCTGAAATTAAAAAAAAAAAAAATCCGAATGATATTAGTATGCACTTCTTGTTTTTAATATATATGTATAAGAAAAACTAGAGTTCCCTTCACGAAAAATAATTGTAAGAATTTCGAATTTAAAAAAAAATAAAGTTTCATTGAAATTGTTGAGATGAAATTGAATTTAATATTACATTTAACTTCAAGACTGTATTCATTCAGATGCAAAATATAGTTTCATTACTTTTTATTACATAGTAAATTGCGAGGTAAATTATAAATGTAAAATTTAAAATTAAACAACAATGGCAGTGTAATAATTAATTAGTATTAAATAATACTATTGATTTATAGTATAAGAGTTTTAATATTTCAAATTAACTCTAAAATGAGTCCTAAATACAGCCTTGAAAGAATACTTTCTCGATCAAAAACCCACACTCAAGTGTTTTTGAAAATGAATGAAATCTAAGCATTAAACGTAATGAACTTTTATTCATACAAACAAGAAATTAAAACTTAATAGAATTAATTTTATAATATCATTATTAGACAATAAAATTCCTAGATCGAGAAAGTGGCAAAGATTTGTTTTAATTACTTACCATAAATAATAAGGAAGGCAGGGTTGTCCATCACTTTTTGAAACCAGGAAAACAGTTTGGATAAAAATTAAAAGAAATTGCAGGAAAGTAGATGAAAGATGAAAAACAATGAAAGGTACATTGGTAACTTTTTGTTGTAGATCGGCGCATTGAAAACTTTTAACAAAATCTCATCAACTAGATGAATCAAAGTTATTGATATATCTATCTATTGTAAAGACTAAAGATAATAATAGAATATAATATTGTAAATTCAAAAAAAATTTTTTTATAAAAACAACTACAATAATCTTAGTGATACTACTCTGCATATAGGGCTGAAATATTTAGCACAGGAAATTTGTTGAATACTTGTATTATTACCAATAAAATAATTAAAAATATAACATATTTAATATTTTGTTGTTATTTATCTATTTTGATAGTAATTCAATCATTTATTTTCTTATCTAATATATTATTCAATATGCGTTTTAATTGTAATGACCATTAAACAATTCTATACAATGTAAAATAATATATATGCAACAATCAATTAAAATACAATAATATATTGAGCTTATTTTACAGAAATAATAAAATAACTTAATAATTTTTAATTTTAAATAAATAATGAAAATTTAACGAAAATAAGGAAAATATTTACTGAAAATATTAAATTCTACATGATCGGATTACTAAGATTACGGTAGATTTAAAATTTTCAATACATTTTTTTATCAATAAATTTTATATTGTAATAGCTTAAAAGAAATAGAAAAATATCATTAAATAATAAATTGATTAAAACAATTAATAATGAGTGTATTAAAATAAAATTATTAGTCTTCATTGCTTTACAATAGATATTATGTGAATAGAAATATACTTAGTTAGGTTAAATGTGGAGTAACATTTACTCTATAAAAATTAAAAGACAGCTATTGGATATTCATCACCAAAAACACATAGGTTTCAAAACTTAATCTGTTATTTATCTCTAATATAAGAAATTGTAATTTCTTTATTTAACTATAAGTGATTACATCATATACCGGCCATGATGCAAAATTAAATAATTGCGTATAAATTATAAATGAAACAAATACAGATTAAGTATTGCAAACTAGTGCTTTATCTATATTCACAGAATACAATGAAAAAAATCAAATGCTCGTGTTAAAAAAATTAATGCTTTATATAATTGTAATTAAAACACTAAAATTATGAATTAAATTTTTATGAAATATCAAAAAATCTTAATTTTTTTTAACTAAACATTTAATTTCTTTCCGCGCGAAAATAAAAATATGCAAGCGCCGCGCCATCAGTTGAATCATTATATAGGTTTTTAAAAATCATCTATTTTTAAAATAATAATAAATAACAATAATAAAAATAATTATTCATATGATTTTACATATATGTATAAATTAATAAAAAAAAAAAAAACATACATAATGATTAAAACTGAAATTCCGCAAACAACCAAAAAAAATACATTATTGTTCACGGAATAAAATTATTTTGATAAAACTGAACATTTTGAATCAATCAATGAAGAATAATAAAGCCACAGCTAACAAAATTCATTCATTTTTTTGTTTCAAAAAATTCAGTCATAATTCGCGCAATAGATGAAATCCAATTGCGGTCTTGAGATGTTAAAATAAAAAAAATCTATTATTCAGAAAAATTTATACTATTTTTGAACAGTGACCAATCTACAACAGAACACCTGAAAAATTAATTAAACAATACAATTGGTATTTGTCATTACCTTAGCCTCATCCAATCTGCCTAATGCTTTCAACAAATTTCCAAGATCGCTTCGAACACAATACAATTCCTAGATACATTAAATGAATCAATCATTAAATATATACAAAAAAATCAAAAATTAAATTAAATCTTACTGGATTATACTGTAATGCTGTAACATATGCTTGTACTGCTTGTTCCATATCACCTGCAGCTACTAGAGCAGCAGCTAAATTTATGTAACCATCAATGAAATCTGGCTTCAAACGTACAGCATGACGATAATTATCAAGTGCATCTTGAAGTTGTCCACGTTCTTTGAAAACATTTCCTAAATTACTGTAAGCTTCAGCTAGTAATGGATTATGTTTTATAGCCAATGATGAAAACTGGGCAGATCTAAAGGAAAATTAAAAAATTAAAAAAACAGAAATTATATTTAAATTAACAATGAACTAACTTATCTAAGCGTCTGCATTGGAAATGAATTGATGATAAAAGTAATAGTACACCAGTATTATTAGGTTCTTGACGCCAGAGCTGCATACAGTGTCTTTCAGAACTTTCATAATCTCCAGATTGATATTCTCTATGTGCCAATTCTAATAATCCTGTAAAAATTATGTTTATTAAATTTAAAAATTACTCAAATTATCTTTTATCTAAACATAAAATATAAATGTATTGACACTCATTATCAAGTAGTTCTAGTGAAGTAAAAATAATAATTTCATAAATCATGTTGAAGTAGTTATTACTATAAATTGTAAGTGAAAAAAATGAGGGATGATGTGTGAGGTGACTAAGTACAAATACTTAGGATTGGTGATTTTGAGGATGACATCAAAAATAGAAAGTGGAAAGAAGTGTTAAATGTTTTGTGTAGCAAAAGGATAATTTTGAAATTAAAAGATAGATTTTATAAAACAATTATGAGGTTTGTCATGTTGAATAAATCAGAACGTTTGACATAAGATAATAAAACAGATTAGAAATTATAACAAATATGAGAATGCTAGGTGTATAGCATGTAATGTAACTAGTATAGATAGAATAATAAGTTAATACATTAGGGACAAGTTTAAGAACGGGGTAGTGAGATGAATAGATTGATACATTTAATTGTATCTTTCAGAAACTAAGTAAGTATGGAAATCATGTAGAAAAATAGAAGAGGAAGAACATAGAGTTTTGGAATAAACAGAACAAAGAATAACATGAAAATATCAGGTATAAATAACAAAGAGATGGGAGGGCAGTCAAATGGTAGTGAAGGTTGTGGTGTGACCTAATATAGTAAGAATTAAAGGGCAAGTAAAGAAAAGAAATATTTATTACAAATTTATATTATGTTTTACTAGTAATTGTACCTAGGAACATTTAAATGGGAGGTCTGATACTCTAATATGAGTTAATCACATTTTATCATGTTTTTAATGATGATTTCATAAACAACAATAATCACTAGAGACCATAACAATATGCATTTGCAATTAATAAAAATTAATTCTTTAAGTTATATTATATTGATCTATAGCAGAGGTGGTCAACATGAATAGGTTTACAGGCTACATAAATAAATACAATGATACCGAAAGCCAAAATGTTTAAAAAATTTGATTTTTTTTTTTTTTTATAAACTAATAACTAAAAATTAAAATTCAAAATAATATTAAGTAAATTTTGATTTTGTAAATAAGACGCGAACCGCATCTGACAATGACGAGAGCCACATGTGGCTTGTGAGCCGCAAGTTGGCCACCAATGATCTATAGTATTTCTTTTGCATATTTGCATTAAATTTTACTATATTATCAACACATATAATTTTGATCTTTCATCATAACAAGTCTTATTATCATGTCAGATTTTTATTAAATTTTTTAGTATTTATTGTCTATGTAAAATAGTATATTATTACTAAACAAATTTCTATTATAAGGGTATTTGGGAGGTTAGAAGAAAAATAA
Source organism: Melanaphis sacchari (assembly GCF_002803265.2). Lineage (NCBI taxonomy): Eukaryota > Metazoa > Arthropoda > Insecta > Hemiptera > Aphididae > Melanaphis > Melanaphis sacchari. The sequence continues at coordinate 2,142,177 of NW_020270975.1, read as the reverse complement.
TTTGGTTTTATTTTCTTATTTTTATGGAAATATCTAATAAAAACTGATAGTTTCTCAACTTCTAAAAATAATTCTTTAAAATTTAAAAAATAACCATTATCTTTAAATTAAATGGTTAAATTATTAGTATTCATTAATGTTTATTTTCCACTAACTATTTAAGCATTATAAAATTTAGTATTAGGCACTAAACTTGTTAAACATATAAAACTAAATAAAAATTGATTTTTTTTAAATTCCTCAAAAACTTTAAGTATAAAATTTAGATAAGTAGACATTCTGCATACTTTATTTTAGGTAGTTAATGTACATCAATAAAACCATAGATACCAAAAAAACATATAGGTATGAGCTTAAGTTTTTGAATATGTTAATTAATGACTTTTAACAAACTTGTTGCAATAACAAAATAATTAGAATAATAAATTGCATAATCAATAACTATACACTATTAGATAGCTTTCACTGACAAAATAACGCTGTTAATGACCAAATTGAAAAGTCATCATCACAACCTTGCAACAAACTACTATCTACTATCTATATAGCCTTAACAATATTCACTTTTAAATATTATTAGCTGTCATTTCACGATAACCAAGACTAAAATTGTAAATTGATTTTTTATCCAATACATGAGAAAAAATAAACACTTAGAACAATAATAAATGTAAATTTATATCTAATACATTTCCAAATATTAAAATTTTGAAACGTATGTCAGTATTTAGTAATTGATACTTAAAACGGAATTGTGTCGATGCAGCAATAATATTGTTTAACATTTAATAGGGCATATTTAGCTACCTAGTACACTCAATTAGGTAGGTACCAGAGTAGAGCGTAAAGACAATCAGCTAAAAATCATGAGAAATATCAACTCATGATGTCGGTCTCTCAACATCTGTTGCACTCGTTTACATTTTACATACTAACCGTGATTGATCTGCGCCTCCCTCGGACTTTTGGTGATCGGAAAAAAGCCAGGCATAAACAACATTTTGGTTAAAACAAGGCAGTGGACGCGTTAATAAAATATAATATAAAAAAATAAATTAATGTAGTTAATTTTGTATAGCGCACAAATACACCAGTAGATAATGTCGGTATGGACGTCTACGAAAACAACGTCATCACGTGCGCCGTACTCAAAACACGAAAAAGTCTTTGATCTGAGAGCGAGAGTGTGTAGACGTAATTGGAAGTATGCAACGCGAGTGCGATTCAACGTTAGAGTCGGACGGACGTAGAGGAAAACGTTGGACGAAAATTACAATGACACCTTCAACTGCATGGTATATCGCGATAAAAAATTATGAGATGTCGATGGTCGATAACCGATATGATAAAAGTAAACGCACTACCTATACAATATATTTGATGTTAGGATCGAATAACACATGGCTTATACTACTATGGCTCTACGATAAAACACATAAAATAATATGAAATGAATTAAGATAATATTTAACATTTATTATCGATGGTTATGAGTGTTATGACCAACGGTAAAGACTAAAGAAGATCTATTGACTATTTTCATTATCCATCATCAGTCGTCGGGCAAATCAGTGCATGCCGTGCACAGATCCCACGGGCCACGAGCTGAACACCCCTCACATCGTCGCCCCACCAGTTACCACACTATCACCAACGAGATTCCGTCGGTTCTTGTTTTACACGCGAACAGACTTGAATTTTGGGATGAATATTGTTATTATTTTTATTGTGATATCACAATATTGTTATTCGTACGGCATTTATCATGACTCGTGAGACTTGGACACCATAATACGTAAAAAGTTACACCGGAGATCGTTATAGCCTCGACACTTACCAGCCGACGCATTTTCTTCGAGTTTCAGAATGACCGTGGCTCCGGGGAGCTGATGATGCGTCTGCGACTGCATCTTGTGTTATCTGTGCCCTGTGGTGGTGCTTGTCGTTGTCAGGTTGGAGTGCGGACGATATTTTTACTAATAATTATTGCTAAAAAAAAGTCGAAGTCGTCGCAATCGCTCCGGCCAGCCTAAATGCACTCGGCACTGTGCGCAATGTTTGGACGTAAACGTAATTACGGTTTACACACAACACACACACACACACTTGAACGACGAATACAGCTCAACACTCGTAGCCGTGCATATACATTATACGCAGTACACACGCGGACACACAGACACAGTGGCGAGCGCGGTCGGCGGTCGGTACCACTGTCGTTACAGTGGCGCGGTGGTGGTAACTGTCAATGCGCGCGCCGATCCGGGCGCACACGACGTCGTAGACATGGAAACAAAGCGCCGTGCGGGGTAGGGGCCGATCGGTTTTCGATGGAATTGCCGGCCGAGGTCTTCGGCGGCGGAGGGTGCCCAAAACGAACAGACATCATTAGCGCAACGACGTGCGCGCGCCGGTCGCGGATCGGGTCGGCTATTTACGGTTCGAGTGTTGTTGTTTGATTTGGGGTGGTGGGGGGTTGGTGTTAGGGTGGGTGGCGATGGGGAGCGGTGTCGGCGCAGCTGCAGCAGCTGTTGCCTTGTGTCCGTGACTATTGTCGGCGTTCGCGATTGGTCGGCTCGGAGTGTATAATGAACACCGTATCATGGAGCGTAATACACAGCAATACAGGCAATACAGCATTACGACTATTCTACGGCCCTGCTACCGTTGCTCCGACACCGTCCGCACACCGCCGGACGACCACAAGGCAAATGCAGACCAGAACGTCACTAGTGCCACCATACCGTTGCAAGCGCAGTGTCGCCCGACCGGCGGACGTAAATATCTCGGCGTGCCGAGTTCAATCGATACGGAAGGAACGGAACGGCGGTCGTGTTGCGATTCGCAAAGTCAACCGGACCGCTTTTTCGTGACTTTTGATTACAAATTACAATCGTATACGCCAACCCTCAGTCCCTATTCCCTTGATTTACATCCCCAATCGAATCAACATTTACCGTAGTACAAATAACAATGAATAGATTTTGTATTTTAGGTATACTCTCATACCTATAGACAAAGTCGTGTATACTCGTATGCGGTGTGCCCCGCAGTGGCTGGCCGTATAGGTTGGGTTAAAATACTTAATTGTATTTGGGAGAAAACAAACAAAAATTCCGCCTCTATAATTCTCAATAATATTAGTATACTGGTATTTAAATAAACATATTGTGTAATAGTTTGATACCATGATGCTATTTAGAAAATAATCGCTTTTTTGCTGAAACCGCTTAAATTCTTATTTAATAACGTAAATAAACCAAACAATTGTTTCATTTCAATTATTTACATTAACAAAATGTTAAGTCTACGGATTTAAGGATTGATTAAATAACGGAATTTTCTCCGACTACAGTGTAGCATACTAGGACACTAGGTGCATAACCAAATGGATTGATACATTTGGAATATTACATAATAATATAATATATTATATTATTAGATATTTAGATTATAATATTTTATTCGAGATTTACTAAACGATATTAAAACTACGTCGAAATAAAGGAATGTTTGATTACATAGATATATAGTCGAATAGTATATCAAAAAGCTAATCAGCTAAATAAGATCAACCAATATTTCTCAGAATAATATTTGTATTTGTAATTTTTCAAAATATTGGTATATAGATCTATTTGTATCACTAAATATTTATTAATTATTGAATGTGAATATTTTAAATAATATATATACATAGAAATATATAAAATATAAGCAATATTATGGTATTTAAATAATACCTACTATTTAAATATTAGGTGATTATTTTATCGCAAACTACTCATAAGTTTAAAAACTATTAACATTTTTTTGAAAATACTACTTTTGATAATTTATAAACAACATTTAGAAAAATAAATAAATATTTGTATCGTTATATTTTTTAAGTTTTTATTTTTTTAAATGACATTATACATTTTCAGTTTCATATTCTAAAGCAGAATATTTTTTGGAATATTTCGATACATAAAATTATAAAAATCGAAATTTGGAGAAGTAATTTTTGAGTCATTATACTATCATTACTTACCAAAATATTAATTAGTGTAGGTATGATATAAATATATTACATATACTTTCTATGTGTTTAATCTATCGTTGTAATATATCAAAAGATAAAAATGTGTTAAAATGTTATGTAATCTATTGTTATTAACTGAACTTTTTGATGTCAATATATATCATTATTATTATTATTATTAGTATTACATAAGAAGGTATTTAACGTTTAGATGGGCAAAGTGAAGTGGTATATGGGATACCCGTAAAATGTTGGCCTATTACCCCACACACGGCACACACCATTGTTTTAAACACTTGTAAGTTTTAACACATCAACACATAAACTATATAGGTACCTACTTGTCCGAATTTTAATTTTTATGTATCCAATTATTCTGAAAATTATTCTGCTTCAGCATTTGAAAAAAAATATGTATATTGTCATTCAAAAAAGTAAAAAATATAAAAAACATTTTTTTAATGTTTTTTTATTACAACGCAATTAGGCAAATAATAAAAATATTTTAAAAATGATAATAGTTTTTGAAATAATGAGTGATTCATGATAAAAGAATCACTTAACAACAGATTTTTCCTCATCTATTAAAAAAAATTAACGTTGCTAACTCATCACAATTAAAAAGCGACAGCATATAATATATGATAATATGCTAATGATAAAATATTGTTAAAAATACATATTTAATATTTATACACGGATTTTATTATTAATGTTTTATTTTTTTTTTCGATGAAATATTGATAAAGTCATATGCAATAATATAGGTATACTGTTTACCTAGTTATATTTAACTTGTAACTATAATTTACTACTTAATCATAATTATAGACTCTACTGCAGGCTGTTGAGCTAAAAAACCGCTGAAAAGTAGATTCTATATATATACAGTGTGATCACGCTAAGAGGTACCACTAAATATTTCAGTATGATGACCTTGTATTGAAATGGGGTTTTCACTGAATGAAAGATAGTACTTAAATACACATTTATTTATGATTTTCAAATTTTTAACACTTTTGACGTGCGCACGCGCAATACAACTTATATTATTTTAAATGGAAACACCATTTTTTTTTACATATTCGAATAGATTATTTTTTTCAAACATTTTTTGTTTAAAAAGTTTTTTTCTATTTTTAAAACTGACAAAGTTAGAGAAGTCAACATTTGAGTTAGTGCATAATTTGTATGTAACGAAATGTTAACTTATAACTACTGGAAATAAAAAAAAAAATAGTGCCAAATTAATATTTAATTTACCTTATTTGTTTATAAATAATAATTTAATAATATCGTACGTCGTTCTAATGGATATTCCGGGTATGTGATATAATTTTTGTTTAGTTAATTGCTATAATACGATTATGATTTAACTAATTTTATAGTGGAATTTTATTTTATTTTTCAATAGTACCTACAGATTTATTTACTACTAAATATTTTTAGGACTCCGATAATATTTTACAAGATGGTCATTGGTCTCACAGCTTTACGTTTTTGTATTAAGCATTTTTTACATGGGCATAACTAGGATTTAGTTGACAGTCTAGAGGTAATCCCAGAGTCCTCAAAAATCATAATTATAAAAAGCCACACTTTAGAGTTCTTTTGCTATATAAGATAATTCTCAAAAATGAAACGTAAACAAAATATTATTAAGTACTGTGCTCGTATTTTTTCTATTCTTCAGTAAACTCTGCAATTAATATATTTTATTTTTATAGATGTGTATTGTATACACCAACACCTAAATCGATAATTTTAAAATATCAATATTAGAATTTATCATTTAATTTATTATCTTTCATTATGTTTAGTAGGTACAATTAGATAACTAATTATAGTTTTTGACATGTCGACTGTCGACCACATACAATTTTAATATATTATCTATGTAAGTTTAAATATTCCTCTCATAGGAAATAGAACTAATCATATTTTATTTTATTGGGCGTTGTTACGCTACTACGATAATTTCTGCAAAAATTGGAAAAACCGATAACCATGTTTTCATTATTTAAATTATTAATATATCATGTATATCTATAGTTTACCCAACTATTATACAAGTTGATCACATGACAAAGTTTATTTTTTTAATTAGGTCTTGAATTAAGTACCTAATTGAAATAAGGAATAAAAATATTTATCGGAGACTCAATTTTCTATAGTAACACTAATGAGTATATAAGCTGTAAAAATTCTCCGAACAGACACCTCCCAACATAGGATCTTTTTTGGGAATGGGAATATATTTTTCACTACTTGTAAATAGAAAAATCTTTAAATTTTAGACACCTTTTTTAATCTTGGTTTAAAAATACTGACAACAGTGATAACACGCGCTTACGTTAGTACAAAAGTCAACTAAGATTAACTTGTATTAAAACCGATTTTTTCACACAAAATGTAATTGTATATACACAAAAGTATGTATTCCTTTTCTTATGATATTTATTTAAATATATTTTGTTGAAATATTAAATTTATTATATTATTAAAACATTAAATAATACTTTTACACATTTACTCTTCATACATTTAAAAAAATTACCCCCACTTAATAGCGGATGAAGTTTCGGTGATGAGTGTCCGCTATTCAGAGTTTTCAACTGTATTAATACAAAATATACAAAACACAAATAGTGCGTTGTCAACTGCTTCTAGAGGCCAGGCTATGGGGTATTAGGTTCTCTAAGTATAGGTCATATTTTCTTACTTTTTTTTAATGAAATAATATTTTTGATGTTATCATCTAATAACATATTATTTATCAACTTGGAGGGATCTTCACAATACTCTCCACTATCATCCACGCCACCAAAATGCCAAAACAGTGATTTAACTCCCGCTGAAAAATAAAATAAAAAATAAACTATAATAACTATATACTCATATGTTCTAATACTCTAACTCTAACATTAAAAATGTTATAAATATTAAAATTATTGTAAATACACAAGGTAAAACGAAAATTAATAAAGCACTTCAGCAATTATTTGAAAAAAAAAACCATTAAAACATTCATACTAACAGATTTTCTTATAGTGTTTTGCTGAAGTCTGTATTGAATTTAAAAAAAAATAATAAAGAAAATTAAACAATACTTATTTAAATCTTTTTGTGAAATAAACTTTTTTATTATTGATTTTACAAATCAAAGAATATTGTATGATTTAAGTATATTTTAAAGTATTGAATCTGCTTTTAAATAATATAACAGTGTAAACATTGTGAGTAATTTTTAACTTAAGTCTTCATGCAATACCTAGGTAATGAAAACTCGGAAAATGCTTTATAATTTATAAATAATATATGTATGGTCCCTCAGTTTTTAATTGTCTTGGATTATACATCATAATATGTTATACACTTAAAATACCAAATGTTTTAAATGAATGATTATTATTATTTCAGAAAAAATTTTTTTAAATATTTAAATTAAATGTATAAACTTGTTATACTTACATTTATTTGAATATACAGTTAGTTCATATTCATTATTGCATTCATAAGGATTTATTGAAATTGTTGTATATTGAAGAATAAAAAAAATACAAATGACTAAACGGTTCATCTTCAAAATTATAAAAAATCAGAAACTTCTAAAATTGATTTTAGATTGGTTAATGATAGTTATACCACGGATAGAACACAATTAAGTCAATTTTAAGTTCACAATTATATGTTATGTTTATGTATGCATAAAATCAAATACACATTTTGTTGACTTTTTAATATTTTTTTCTGTAATAGGTATCTATTAATATATTTTATTGTTTTCTGGTCGTTTTTATATTAATGTGGTTTGAATAATAAATAATATTTTACTACAGTTGAATACACAAAAACGTAACTAGTAACAATCAGATTGATCAAAGCCCAGATAGATATTTACAATGTACAACAATTAACAAATAATCAAACATAGGTAACTACATAATTTTGATAGCCGTCTAATTTAGTTGATTTAATGGCGATTATTTTTAGAATCAGATGAAGCAATGCATGTATTGATTGTACAATGTTGTTATTTTTTTTTTTTAATAGCTATTAAAAAAACTGTAAACATTAACTATAGTTAATGTTTACAGTTTTATAACAGAAAAACTGTTCCGATCTCTAAGTAATTTTATTTTGAGGGGGATTTCTGATAAAAATTTGTTATAGTTTAATTATTTTACCTAATGATTGTTGTATATTTTTGATTTATGTTCGTACAATTAGATTTTTGTTTGCGAGTAAAAAACAAAAAACCTTGTAAATACTAAATGTAATACAAGGTTTATCGTAAGTTGGTCAATAGTCATATATATATATATATATATATATCAATTAAAAATATCATAATATCATTAATATAAAGTCACAATAATTTATAGAAATTCATGGTTCAAATTACATTTAATTTTTTTGCTATAGCTATGTAACTAGGTATGTTAAATAGTTAAGTAACATCTTTAATTGATATGGAAAATAATACGGTGTAAATAATATTATATGTGTAACCGTATAACGACTTACCTAAGGTAGTTTGGCATTGAATTATGCTGTCATATTGAAGTTCTTATCGCTCGCTTTTACAAATGTCCAGTTAGTGTTGTACAATTAAAATTATACCACCAACTATTTGAACTATTTGAAATAATAATATTATAAGTATATTATAAAATAGCAAAATAACTAATTCATTTCAGATGAGAGTTTCATGTTCAAAAAACCAAATTTTATCGTTATCGTTATTATTATTATTTTCTCGAGATTATTAATTACATGTAACTATCACTTTAAAAATATCAATGATTATTTTAAATTTCAATATATTAAACTATTGGAGTCGAAAAGTAGATAATTAATAATTGTGTAATTATGTACATAAAGTAAAAGTTCTTCGTAGAATATAGTCAACGATCTAAAGAAAACACTGACACAGTACTTTAGTTACTTTATTACTGTCCGATTTGTTTCACTTACATTACTATAAATACATAGATATATTTTTATTTACATGCATATTGATATCATACTTTCCAAACTTTGTCAGACAAACAAGTTTTTATGTATTTTAACATAAAATATTTTATTCACATTCAACTTAAGTTTCCAAATTGAGATAGAAATTTAAGTAAATTTTATTACGTACATATATTGTTCTTACTAAAATATTCAAGCACAAAAATATGCAATCATAACGTTATTACACTATTATTAGGTTCATTGTTGGTCGATATCAGAACACTTTCCCTATTTCCTTCTTCACTTTTATAAATTCCTCCACATAATCCTTAATCTGTGTTTTATGCAATTGTTTAGTCTCGAATTTGGAGTTTTTAAGTTTTAGTCATTTTTAATAATAAAGTCTAATTCTTCTTCTTTTAGATCTACAATTTATAATAATTTGACCATTTTGATATACATTTAAGTAAATTATATATTTTATTAAAAACTGATTCAGGCTAATATTAAATTTGTTTAAAATAGTTTAACTCCGAGAACGAAAAATTTGCTGATATGGTTTTTATCTAGCAATATTCTAGATTAATTATTATTATTATCATTTATCACATATTTTTCATAGTTACATAAATTAAAAGTAAGTACGTTGATTGTAAGTTTTTTATTTTTTTTTTTTTTTGAAAATATACAATCTGTAAGGTTATTTACAATAGGCATATATGC
>NW_020270975.1:2117322-2117471 GCF_002803265.2 Melanaphis sacchari | reverse complement strand
AATAATTTCTATGGGGTTAAAGTAAATTGAACCTACAATTATACACTTTTATAATTTAACTACTTTCCAATTATTTATACATTATTCTCCTTAAGTTTTCATGCAAAATATAAATTTTTTTGTTATAAAAAAAAAAAAAAAAAAAAAAA